>NC_139956.1:37842752-37850252 GCF_963454915.1 Gymnoscopelus microlampas | reverse complement strand
GAGAGAGAGAGAGAGAGAGAGAGAGAGAAAGAAAGGGAGAGAGAGAGAGAGAGAGAGAGAGAGAGAGAGAGAGAGAGAGAGAGGCGTAAGATGATCTGTGAATGCTGTGATTGTTTGTCAGCTTTAAAAGAAGAAATAATGAATGAATGATTGTCCTGACACACACACACACACACACACACACACACACACACACACACACACACACACACACACACACACACACACACACACACACACACACACACACACACACACACACACGCGCGTGTGCGTATACTTGTAAAGAATTTAAACATTCTGAAAGTTTCCACCTACTGACATGCCCGAGATTGGTTTGCTATGGGTTGAAAGTTTTAGGGTTTTATAAATATTTAACCCATGAAAAGTATTGACAAGAGTTTGTGACTACATAATAACTGCATTGGATTTAATAATGTAATGGTTTGGGACATTTAATAAAAGGTTCCATGTTACATATAAGCTAAGATAAGATAAGATACGATGAACCTGTACTGACCCCCATGGGGAAATTCAGTATCATCGATATCAGTAAGAATGAAACACACAGGATACATGCAAGCAGTGGTGGACAGTAACTGAGTACATCTACTTAAGTACTGTACTTATGTACCATTTTGAGGCATTTTTGTACTTTACTTGAGTCTTTCCAATTTCCAATACTTGTATTTCACTCCACTACATCACAGAGGCAAATATTGTACTTTTAGTCCACTACATTTATTTGAAAACTTTAGTTACTTTGTAGATTTTGATTAAATTACAAAACATACATCAACCACTTTGAGCCCTATATATATTCCCGCCATTTGAAAATAGCCGATCTACAAGCTCACAATGCGTCGCGATGCGACGCATTGTGAGCTTGTAGATCTGCTATTTTCAAAAGACATGTATACATTTGAAAACAGTACAATGGTATATTTGAAATCTGAACGTAGATGTAGCAGTTGTGAATGTGAAACATTTGCAAACCAGGAACAAGTGGGCCCATGACGGTTGTAACAGACGAGCGTCATGTGAACCATGGCTATAACAATCTAAAATAGAAGCTTCTGATTGGATGAAATGGGCAACCCACCTATTTCTTAAAGAGCTGGAGAGATGGGGAGACCCCTGTTACTGAGCTTTGACTTTGTAAAAGAAAAGCCTTCTGTTTTAACAAAAGGCTCTCAGGACCACAATGGAAACCAGCCCCTATAGGGCTTTTTGTGTTATCCTTTTAACAATAATTGTAATATCGTACCACTGTACTGTTTACACACTGTTAATAAAGTATTCAATCAATGAAAGACTAAAACATATCACTTAACCTACCTTTAACATTGTTCTATCAATACATTAGTATAAATGTATACAATCTATCCCCAAATTGAATACATGCATGAATAAACAGCTATTATCAATGGATATGTGAATGGATATACATAGGCCTACCTACTATCAATTCTTACAATGTTGATACAATGTTGAGGTATTTACTTTACTGGAGTATTTCCAATTTTCAGTAATTTGACTTCTACTCCAATTACATCTCAGAGGCAAATATTACTTTGCTCCACTTTATTAGTTTATTATTATTATATTATTATTTACTCCACTACAATTATTTGAAAACTTTAGAGTTACTAGTTACTTTGTAGATTTTGTTTAGTATTACAAAACATACATTATCCTCTTCAGCCCTATATATATTTTGGCCTTTTCACAATGGCACGCATTGTGACCTTGTAGATATGCTATTTTCAAAAGATTTGCATACATTTTGCACTTGCGAAATGGAACATTCTGCATAATGAGTAGGCCTACTTTCTAGTTTTGGTACTTGAAGTACTTTTGATACGAATACTTTTGTACTAAAGTAAATTTAGAATTCTGGACTTTTACTTGTAACAGGGTATTTCTACATTGCAGTATTTATACTTTTACTTAAGTAAAGAATGTGAGTACTTTTTCCATCACCCTGCTTAGTATTGGTGGATTGCAAAGTCTCTATAGGTTGGTATGACTGAATAACATCTATGAAGAAGAACATGATTTATTATATAAGATAGAATAGAAATGTTTTTCACTCATAAAGTAACACACTCAAACTCTCTCTCTCTCTCTCTCTCTCTCTCTCTCTCTCTCTCTCTCTCTCTCTCTCTCTCTCTCTCTCTCTCTCTCTATCTCTCTCTCTGTCTCTCTGTATCGATGGCCGTTGATGGCGCACGGTGGCCGTGCGCGTGGTATCGATGCGCGTGGGGAGGGGGGAAGAGGGGGAGGAGGGACAGGGGGGCGTGATTATGTAGGCTGTGGATATAAATGACAGGGACACGAGGAGATCCCCAGAGACACACACACAGACAGCACACACACCTTGACCCAGTCAAGCACACAGAAGGACGAGACAACTCCAGAAGGATCTCTCTTGGGAATATTTCATGCTTATTTTATTGATCATCCGTCTTCAGCTAATGATCGCCTGCGTTTTTTGGTTTTGCTTTGCAGCTTAATTACTTTTTCCAACTTAAAGCTTCAACTTTAAGGCTTTTTATCTATTTATTATTAGCTTTGTAGGCTATCTATTTATTAGTAGCATAATTGTGACGATATTTAGTTATTTAGTTCATTATAGTTTTTAGTGATTTAGTGATTCAGTTATTTAGTTATTTAGTTATTTAGTTATTTAGTTATTTAGTTTTTTTTTTTCTTTTTTTCTTTTTTTCTTTTTTTTTTTTAGAAGTCTTCTGACTTTGTTCAGTCAAAACTTAAAACAAAAACTTAAAAACACGAATAGTTTATTTTTTAAACCATTAGTGTAATTTAATTAGTGACATAAAATGAGAGTGCCGTGCATGCTTGCGCTGGCGGCGCTGCTGGTGCTGGCACTGACCGCGCGCTCCGGCCAGGCCGCACGCGTCAAGCTCAACTCCATCAGGACGGTCATCCTCAGGGACGCGTACGCGCACGACCACGACGACGTGCACGCCGGCGTCAACCGCAGCAGCACGGCGAGGCTGCCGTCTCTCACCTCCGACCTGCACCAGGTAATGATCTGTCTGTCTGTCTGTCTGTCTGTCTGTCTGTCTGTCTGTCTCTCTGTCAGTGCTTCTCAAACTTGTACATTTCGTTGGATGCACTTTTAACTCTGAGAGTGTACAAATGGAACCAAATGGACCCTCCTGGGTCCATTTGGTTCCATTTGTACACTCTCACAGTTATACAGACTTGTTAGGGTTCCATTTAGAACCCCACGTAACCATGAGAGTCTGTCTGTCTGTCTGTCACACTTTCTATTAGCAAAGTGACATGTTGATCAGATATGCCATCCTACTATCCTAATATTCCTCTCCTATTCTGTTCATCCCTCTCTTTTACACTGTTACTCCATATCTCTCTCTCATCGCTCTTTCTCTAAATCTCCCCATCTCTCTCTCTCTCTCCTTCTCTCTGTCACTCCCTCTGCTCTGTTACTCTCTCTCCCCCTCTCTCTCTTTCCTGAAAACTACAAATTTTGGAGCTCGCACAAAAATGGATTTCTTAACACCTGTAATGTGACAATAACATGTATCCTCTCTCTCTCTCTCTCTCTCTCCAGTTCTACCAGTGCATCAGTGACTTGGAGTGCAGCGAGGGGAGCTTTTGCCACGCCCCCTCCCGCAGACACGCCTACTCCCGCTGCCAGACCTGCCGCCGGAGGAAGAGGCGTTGCCATAGGGACGGCATGTGCTGCCCCGGCAACCGCTGTAGCAACAGTAAGCAACACTTTTGATTGGTCCAGGGGAAGCAGGGGGTTCTCAAGGAGGAGGGGTCCAGGGACCACCAGGGGTCCAAATCGGCCGTGTCTTTAACTCTTGAGAGTGTACAAAAATGTTTTCCGTTTGTGCACTCTCAGAGTTAAATTAACTGTAGATTGGGGTCCCAGAGATGAAAATCACATCAAATGGGGGTCCATGACAGTGGCCTAATGCATTTCAAACTGGGGGGTCCTAAATAAAAAAAACATTAAGAATCAACTGATTTCAAAATAACTTATCTGAACATAATATGATTTGATACATTATGACTATATCACTGTCACTGCATAATATGTGTTAGAGATTATACTACCCTATGTATTCATGTATTAACTCTCTCTCTCTCTCTCTCTCTCAGATATCTGTGTTCCAGACCTGGACAGTTTCCTGTCCCAGAGGCTCCCAGAGGAGGATGGAGGGATGAGCAAGAAGAAGGGGGGCAGAAAGGCAGGAGGCAGAGCAGCGTCTAAGCAGTCCACCATAAAAGGTATAATTCAGCTTCAATACTTTTTGCACTTTACTCAAGTAGATTATGAATTCCAGACTTTTACTTGTAACAGAGTACTTCTGCATTGCAGTATTGACACTTAAGTAGAACATTTGAGTACATTTCCCACCACTGTCTATCTGTCTCTAAACACGGTCTCTCTCTCTCTCTCTCTTACAGGTCAGGTGGGAGACTCGTGTCTGAGGTCTTCCGACTGCTCCGAGGGCCTCTGCTGCGCCCGACACTTCTGGGCCCGCATCTGCAAGCCCGTGCTGCAGGAGGGACAGGTCTGCACGCGGCACCACCAACGCCACAGGAAGGGCCCCCAGCGCGGCCTGGAGCTGTTCCAGCGCTGCGACTGCGGCGAGGGACTCAGCTGCCGCGCGCTGCGAGAGCCCGCCCCCGAGGACAAAGCCCCCCCGTCCCTGTCCTCCACGCTGCTGGCTGCCGCGTCCAAGTCGTCCAGGCTGTCCCCCCCGTCCTCGCCGTCCGCTGCGTCGGGCCGCCTGTTCGCCCCCAAGTTGTACCCGCCGTCCTCGTCTTCGACTCTGCTGGCCGCGGCGTCCAAGTCGCTGAAGTTGTCGTCCGCGGCGGCAGCCGGGTCGTCGCCCGCCATCGTCGTCTCTCGCCACTCGGCGCCTCACAGCTCGCTGCTGACGGCGTCGTCTTCGTCGTCTTCCTCCTCGCCGTCGTCACCGGCCGCCGCGGCGAAGGCGAGGCTCCACCTCTGCCAACGGAACTGAGGGACGGAGGGGTTGGAAACTGGAAAAAAAAGGGGACTGAGGGAGTGAATGAGGAGGGTGTAAATAAGATAGAGAGAAAGAAGGGGATGGTTGAAGAGACGGACGGATGAAGGAGGGACAAAAAGAGACTTTGAAAGAGCCTTCAAAGAGACATTGAGATGTGTAAATACTGTGGCCTCAAGTGGAGCTCGAATATAGACACTACAGGAACTTTTATATGTGGTCATACGCACCACACTGCGCATACCATTCACTTAATAAGACCCGAGGCCGATTCTACAAAATGTCTTCTAAATCAGTAGTTCTCACGCTTACACGATTTTTCAAAAATGGTCAAAATAGCAGATGTACAAGCTCGCAGCTAGTATGTGCGAGCTTGTGCCTCTGCTATTTCTTTAATAGCCAACACAAACATCTAAAATGACACAGATGCTTTCCCGGTTTTTATGGGTTAAACCAGTGGTTTTCAACGTGTGTTATGGGGTCCATGACCCCCTCAAGTGACCCCTGGGGGTCCCCAGACTGCATGTCCAGGGGGGTCCTTGGCAAAACAAGGAACAACAAGGTCTTAATTTCACTATCATTATTTCACAAGCTAGAAGAGAGAATGTATAGGTCTTAAAATATCTCCCCAGTTCTGCTCTAAAAATGAAGAATTGTCTCTCACGGGGGGTCCATGGCACAAAATAATTATATCAGTATCAGTTTTGGGGGTCCTTGATGTGAAAATGTTTGGGAACCACAGTCTGCGGTCGTACTTAAGGTTTAGATTTCATGTAATAATTGTACCATAAACGTTGCTAAAATGATAAACAATCTACTTGTGTCTTTAAACCCCTGAGGTCATGTTTGGAAACAGCTAATGTTGCGCTGCTGTAATGTAAGCGGTTATTTTTGTACTTTTTGGATTATTAAGTTAACAGCAGGGTGAATTG
The DNA here is from genome assembly GCF_963454915.1 of Gymnoscopelus microlampas. Classification (NCBI taxonomy): domain Eukaryota; kingdom Metazoa; phylum Chordata; class Actinopteri; order Myctophiformes; family Myctophidae; genus Gymnoscopelus; species Gymnoscopelus microlampas. The sequence continues at coordinate 37,844,287 of NC_139956.1, read as the reverse complement.
TCTCATATGACAGTCATTTTGATTTATTGTCATGAAAACAAGTGTATTATTTACACACGCACGCGCCACACACACACACACACACACACACACACACACACACACACACACACACACACACACACACACACACACACACACACACACACACACACACACACACACACACTGTCTTTTCCATAAAAGAAATAAAATCTTTTGAAATGTGTACACCTTGTCGTTGTCCTTATGTGTCTTTAGATGTAGAGGAGTCTTCACGTGGTTTCATTAAAAGCAAAAACGATTCATACGATGTGTTTATGACAATTAACAACTAATGACTAAACCATTTACACCTGCTATCCATACATTTTATGTTAATTTTCTCTTAATTGCAACACAATTGCAACAAACTGCAATAAATATCTATTTAAATTCTCAAAAGCGTTTTAACACAAGAGCTGATAGGCTGCCGTGTTAAGTGGTCAGATGGGTGGACCACATGCATTTTCAGAGCATGTTATGCTAAAATGATTTATACGCAGTGTTTATGACAATTAACAACTAATGACTAAACCATTTACAGCTGCTATCCATAACTTTTATGTTAATTGTCTCTCTCTCAGTCTCTCCTGATGGAGAGATTGCAACAACAATAGCAATAAACTGCAATAAATATGTATTTAAATTCTCAAAAGCGTTTTAACTCATTGGTGTTGAGTGTTTGTTCAGGAACAGGGGTCTCCCATAGAGTTGGGAAAAAAATCACCCCTTCTTTCGGGTTGTGAAATGTGATGGGCAGGCTTTTTGGGGCTTTTGTTACATGTTTTGCGTCACGGTGCGCGGCCCCGTGCGCAAGCTCGTGAGTCGAGCCCATTATTCGAAACCGTTTTCGCTCGTTCGTGTTAGTGGCCCCAGCTGTTTTAAGCTGCAGTACCTATGAATGGCCAGCATGTCCAATGCTCTTCAATGCAACCACTGCGTTCCCGGGGGGGCTTGGGGTCTCCCCGTCCCTCCAGCTCTTGATTAACAGAAAATGTCCACAATGTTAAAACATTAAATAATTAATTATATATATAATAAGTAATGTAAAGTATACATGATGTGAACATGCACTGTAAATCATTAGCAGACTTAATTTTATCCGTCAATCTCTTGTTTATGCCCCAAAATGACTGGATATAGGTTTTGTAGCAATATGTAGCAATTGTAGCTTAATTGTTGAATGTTTAAGCATGTTATAATCATTTATACTTTACTTTACTTCAAAACATTTTCCAAATATAAAAAACATTTTTTTTGGACAAAATAGCCAATTTTACATCGAGGTGCCCAGATGTCCCTAGTGCCCACCTATCCTGTTACCCTCTCTCCTGATTGGCTGAAGATTGGCCACCCACCTGAAAATGCATTTTCTGTTGATTAAAGAGCTGGAGAGACAGGGACACTCCTGTTACTAAATAAACACTCTATAGCAATGATTACTATCAGATAGTGCTTTTATGTTCCTATTTATTAGCACCACAAAGGAAGTTTTAAAGAAGAAATAGTTTTCC
>NC_139956.1:37745252-37837752 GCF_963454915.1 Gymnoscopelus microlampas | reverse complement strand
TAACTCCGAGAGTGTACAAATGGAAACAAATGGACCCGTAAGGGTCCAAATGGTACGTTCCATTTGTACACTCTCTTTATGAGTTATGAGAGTCCGTGGACTATACCAAACTGGGGGTCCTTGAAATGAAACATTTTGACAACCACTGCACACTGTTCTGTTCGTTGAGTCAATGATGACCATGTACTTTCATTCCAAGGCTTCTTAATGTATATCAAACAATGTGTACAATGTTTGCCGTTACATGAACTCTATGAACTCACTTCCTGTCTCTGTGCATTCATTATATAAGTACTGACCATAGATATAGAAACCTAGATACCTCATTGGCCTCTGCAGTTCATTGGAGCGACCTGTATCGCAATACAAGGCCACCATAGAAGGCAAGTTGCCACTCAAAGTGACTACTGGCCAATCACCGCGCATTGACTACTGGCCAATCACAACACGTCTAACTGACTAGATGCTGCTCGGCTGCCTCTTAAAGGGTTAAGGGCTGGGTTACGAAAAGACCCGCCCCCACCTGCCTCGATCTGATTGGCCTACCAAACGTCCCCTTCTGCGACGCACGCGGATGCTTGGGCCATAGCGGGGACATAGATTGGTGAAGCAATAAGAAGCGGTGCTGGTACCGAGCGCAAGGCTTTGGATCCGCCCTTCAAGACCTTCGATAGGGCTGGCTCCTCCAGTCTACTCTGGGCCTCACTGAGCTCTTCAACAGTCTGTGATGTTTTAAGAAGACTGCGGCGATTGCGTCTGAAGATCTACCTTCCTCTGTCCTCACAGTGAACGATCGTGGAGCTACGTACTTCTTGAAGTGGCTTTTGTTTTCCATCCACCAGGCTCTTCAATTCTGACAGTGTCATTGCTTGACAGTGGTGGAAGTTGCTTTGTTTTGTCATAGAATGACTTTTGCTTTGTTTTCTGCTGTAGTAGCTTCTGCTCCAGTTTCAGATGTTTATTTTGCTTTGAGATGCATGGCAGTGTAGTACGCAGCTTTCTGTTCATCAGCGGCTCAGCAGGTGACAGTTCGCATTCCAATGGTGTTGTTCTGTAGCTGAGTAAAGCTAGGTAAGGGTCAGAGCACTCTCAGCAGCTTTCTTTTTTCTTGTGGATTCCCTTTTCAGCTTTCCCATTTGCCTGTGGATACAGAGGACTAGATGTCACGTGTTTAAAGTCATACTGTTCTACAAATCTCTGCCATTCTTTGCTATTATAAACACATGGGCCATTGTCGCTCTGCACGATATTAGCTATGCCGTTCCTGGTCAAAGATGGATTTTGTACAGTATGTGTTATGACACAGCTTGATGATGTGTTTGAGAGTAATGCCATTTCAGGGAAGTTTGAGTAGTAGTCTATGACCAAGATGATCTTTTCCCTTCAGATGAAACAAGTCCATTCCTACTTAATGCCATCATTGCCATGGTGCTGTTGGCACATCAGCTAGCACCATGGGCTATTTGGTTTGCTTGTTCCTATGTTACTGGCATGTTTCACATCTGCTTATAATTTTCTTGATGTCCTTGTTAATTCCAGGCCAGTACACTGTGTCTCTTGCCCTTCTTTTACATTTCTCGACACCGAGATGACCTTCATGGATTCTCTGTAGCAGATCTTGTCTTAATTTGTGTGGAATGACTATGCTGTTTTGCTTCAGCAACAGTCCATTCACAACACTCAGCTCACCTCTAATGTGGTAGAACAGTGGGCAGGAACCTACAGGCCATCCATTCTGCATGTTCTCCATGCAGACGGTGCAACTCTGTGTCTTTTTCTGTTTCAACAGCTATTTGTATAAACTTTTGTCTGACACAGGAAGCGCAGCATTCACATGGCACTGAACATCTTCATCTGTTGTACTCTCACACCTCCTTGTGGGTGCTCGCGAGAGCATGTCGGCGAGTATCAGGTGCTTTTCTGGTGTATCGATCAGCTCTAAGTCATATCACTGCATCTTCATCATGAGACGCTTGAATTCTTGGTGACATTTCATTTAAGTTTTTTTTATGATCGCCACTAATGGACGATGATCTGTCTCCACGGTGAAGGAGGGCAGGCCAACTTCTCTAGGCCAAAGACCAAACCTAGGCACTCTTTTTCTATTTGAGCATATCTGCATTCTCTGTCATGGTTGTGGATACATAGGCCACTGGTTTCCAATGTTCTCCTTCAACCTGTAGGAGAATTCCACCGATTCCATCTTTTGAAGCATCCATTGACACCTTTTTTGTTCTTTCAAAGAAAGTCAATACAGGTGCAGTGGCCAGCACTGTTTGAGATTTTCCCACTCACTCTCATGTTTGGCTGTCCATTTAAACAGATTTTCTTTATACAGGAGCTCACGGATGCAGGATGTTTTTACTGATAGGTTGGGAATGAATTTGCCGATGAAATTTAGCATACCCATTATGCGTAACACAACGATCTTGCCTGTGGGCCTTGGCATGCTCTGTATGGCACTTATATTTTCTTGATCAGGCTCAACACCTTGTGCAGAGAGATTTCTTGAGCTTTAACCTATACTTTTGAACCCGCTCCATCACTTTTATCAGCCGCTCATTATGCTCCTGGATTGTGGAGCCCCAGACGATGATGTCATCCACATAGGCTCTCACACCTTCCAGTCCCTCAATAATGTGCTCCACTGCTCTGTGGAAGATTTCCGTAACGCTACCTTCCTTGCACCCGACCTTTCTTCCAATCCCATATCTGGAATTGCTGTTTGAAGGCACGCAACATTTCCAGTCAGCTTCAAACGCTCCGGTTTATCCAAGATATCCATGTTGCTTTTTGCAATCCCTCCTTTGCTTAAAGTCGAGTTTTTACTCCTGGTACCATGTTCTGTTCGTTGAGTCAATCGTTGATGACCATGTACTTTAAGTCCAAGGCTTCTTTATGTATATCAAACAATGTGTACAATGTTTGCCGTACATGAACTCTATATGAACTCACTTCCTGTCTCTGTGCATTCATTATATAGGTACTGACACACTACGGACTACTGACACAGAGCTTGTAGATCTGCTACTTTTGCTATGTTGAATTTGAATCCTGAAAAGTAACAGTTTTGGACATATGAGGAGATGCATTTTAAAGTACATTTAAAGATTCACTGTAGCCATTCTTTGATTATACTTATATGGTAAACATCTATACTTTTATAGTACATAGATTATTATCATTTATGTCCTGTTGTACGTTGGTAGTCGCACACTGAATTTAGTTGGACCTGTAATGGCGATAAAAGTTCAATTGATGTACACAATTTAATCTTTGACTTTTTTTCATTGGGTGCCAGGCTGTGCTTCAGCGATGGAACTGTCAAATCAGACGACAGAAAAGCGTCCTGGTGCTCACCACAGCAAAGGTCAGCATAGCAACCTGTTCAGCATCCTTGGCAACCAGGGTCATCGCCATGCCGACAGCAACAGGGCGGTGCTGACGCTGAATGTGCTGTTGCTAGGCGACATGCAGAGTGGGAGGAGCTCTGTGGGGAACGCCCTGATTGGTCAGCACAAACACATGCGCACACACGCACGCACGCACGTGCACACGGCTGACCTCTAACTGACCTCTACCTGTTCTCCAGGTAGCCACGAGTTCCAGAAAGGCGTCAGCCTATCGGGCGTTCCCGTGACAACAGAGTTCCGCCTCGTCAGCAGAACGTTCCCAGACTTCTTCAAGAGAAATGGGGCGGAGTCAGACCTGAGGCTGAGGGTGGTGGACACGCCCCCTCTGCCCCACCCCTCCCAGCTCAGACAGGAAGTGTGTGAGACGCTGGGGACGGAGGATGTCCATGTCGTTGTTCTGATGGTCCCAGCACACCGCTGTGACGACACACTGATAACACAACTAACACACATAGCACAGGTAATACACAACTAACACAACACACTGATAATGCGGTGCACCCGGCTTTGTCGAGCATCTATACGAACACAATTGGCCTGTGTTCAGGGGAGGGAAGCCGAGTGGGGAGGGTGATGATAGTCATTGCGGTGGGGGCTCCTCACTGGTAGGTGTTTTTTAAAATCATGTTGCTATATAGCATCTAAAATGACACAGATGCTTTCCCGGACTCAAAGGTATAACAACGTATAGGCTTTTCAGGTCTAAATTGGTTACATTTAAAAAAAAAAAGTTTTATATTTTGTGTAAAATTATTGAGTATTGAGCCTATTGTGTAATAAGCAGGATAACAAATCTGGTCGAGCTGGTCATTATTGAGAAATAAACCCCTTCAGGGTGATCCGGGACCCCGATTTGTTACAATGCATTGCCCTAAATCCTTTCATGTAAGTGACTGAACTAACACAAATGGTTAGGGTTAGGAAATAACTGACAGGTATAGCAACACACATGAAAAGCAAACAAGGAACTATACTATTGTATTTGTCACTATTTCAGTAAGACATAATGTGTTCATTTGTTTTCTGTGTGTGTGTGTGTGTGTGTGTGTGTGTGTGTGTGTGTGTGTGTGTGTGTGTGTGTGTGTGTGTGTGTGTGTGTCTGTGTGTGTGTGTGTGTGTGTGCGTGTGCGTGTGCGTGTGTAGACTGTGCTTGGTCCACTGTGGTCCCAGCATGCTCTGCTGGTCCTCACCCACGCTGACAAGCTGAGGGAGGCGGGGCTTCAACCTCATGCGTACCTCTCCCAGGCCTCTGAATCGCTGAGACTTCTGATTGACAGGCTGGGAGGCGGATACACGTTCCTGGATAACACCAGTGATTGGCCAGTCCATCTAGGAAAGCCTCTGAGAGACAGACTGTTAGCCCTATCAGTTTTTAACCACCACTGTCCTCTGAAACTGAAGACTGACATTTAGAACACTTGAAGGGGGTGTAAGTGATATTTATTTGCTAAAATAAGTGTTAAATAGCTTTATATTTTGATTGTAATCATTGCTACAGTGTTAGATACATTTTCAGGTCGGGGGATACCAATTTGATCAAATCAGGATTGAGAACTCATAAAGGATACAGGATAAACAAGTGAAACTGGAAGATATTAAATGAAATAATAAAAGAAAGAAAATAATAGAATGTCAAAAATGTGTTGCTATGCTTGTTTTTTCTGTTTAGTTATTAATTTGTTTGAAATAAACTAATACAAAAAGCATGCATTCATTCAAGTATCCACCAGTCACCACATGGTGCCGCCAAACTACCAAACAGCAAATCATACAGAGCGTGACCAATAATAATAATAATAGTAGTAATAAAAATACCATTGATGTGTGAGCAGTAGCTAACAATGTTTATTTTTTCCCCACACCAAATCAATATGAACACTAGAAAATGTGCTCCTCGGAGCACAGGTCTCCGCCAGCGGACCCGTGCTATTTTAACCAAAGGAAATCACTTACCCTATCTTTAACCATAGTTTTCTAGAAATGTTCTAATTCTTACCAAAGATAGAACATGTTACTAAATCATAGCAATGATATTATTATAGCAATAAGTAATGAGATACAGAGGTGGTAAGCAACCACAATCAAATCAACCATCGAACAGTCATTATTACTACACCAAGCTTCAGACGATGATTTGCTGCTTCTTCAGTTCGCGTACTGGGAGTTAGTTGCATTGTGTGATCTCAGCTGTGATCTCAGTTTGTACTGGAAAGTACTGTTCCTGATTGATCCTGTCTAAGCTATTTATATTACATCAGAATATGTAATATAGACCTGCCAGCCACTGCCAGGTCTTGACCAATGTTAGGTGTTCTCAGACGGACACACACGCACGGTCGGGTAATTTGTACTGGAAAGTACTGTTCCTGATTGATCCTGTCTTACCTATTTATATAACATATTGTGATTGTCACATGCAGCTTGACCAATGTTGGGTGTTCTCAGACGGACACATAGAGACGGACGGAGAGGAAAAGATACTCTCCATTAATCCTGTCAATATTACATATTGCCACGTGTCACTTGACCAATGTTAGCTTGGCTGATGGATAGGTGTTAAAGGTGATTAAAGATAGGGTAAGTGATTTCCTTTGGTTAAAATAGCACAGGTCCGCTGGCGGAGACCTGTGCTCCGAGGTCGTGCATGTGATGTCACATGCAGCTTGACCAATGTTGGGTGTTCTCAGACGGACACATAGAGACGGACGGAGAGGAAGAGATACTCTCCATTAATCCTGTCAATATTACATATTGTCACGTGTCACTTGACCAATGTTAGCTTGGCTGATGGATAGGTGTGGGGAAACTGGGAAACTGCATTTCAGTCTTTGTGAGATGTGTTACTAGACACCTTTACAAACACATTGGTGAGGATTTTTGGTAAGGAATTTATTCTAAGATTGGAACTTTTTCTGCTAATATCCCCTGACTAAATGTTAGCTTGGCTGATGGCACTGATGTCACTTCGAAACATGTGAATAATGTTTCGAAGTGACACACCTATTTATAGGTATGTATTTCGTCATGCGTCTCGCTAGCCAATCAAAGCACACCCTTTCAACATATTGTCACGTGTCACGTGAATCTTGACCAATGTTAGCTTGGCTGGGGGGGACACACAGCGGGACGGGAACGAAAACATACTCTCCACCATGCCTTCGGCCTGGCGGAGACAAAAATAAGAATTAATGTATCTCAGGTGTTATAATACATCTACAGTATTAAAAAACAACATCAAACAAGTTCTCAAGTTGAAAACTATTTGTATTTATTTTGTCTCTTTTCATGTTTTCCAGTTGACCGTCTAGAGGTTTACATTCAACAATTCGAGGGCTCAATTTATGGTTAAAATCAAAACAACAGTGTTCACATGAACAGATTTTGACTTGTTATTTTAGATTATAGTTCTATTCAGTTTAGAAATGCCTCTCGTGGACAGCGGTTGAAAATTTGCACTTGTGCTAGAACACTCGAGCAATGCATCTGGTCTGTCCCATAATTATTCTGAGGTCAAATAACAAAGACGTAAACATGAACGACTGTCCCTTCCCTTCTATTTGATTGTAGCATTGGTGAGGGTGGGGGCTCTGCACAAGCCCTTCCCCCTCACCTCGAACCCCGCCCCCTTGTAGTTGGCCACGCCCTTGCTGTCGGTTTTCAGGTCCGCCTGGACGATTTCCCAAATCCTGTCCTTGGCAAGCAGCAGTTTATCTGGCTCACCTGCACACACACACACACGAACACACACGCACACGATCAATTGAAACATGAGCAGCCAATCAGTGACTTAAATCAAACAATATTTCGTTGGACATGGTCAGAAACACCGCTATAGTGTAACCATGGTTACCGGGGTAGTTGTGGAAGGTGACTCTGTCTCCGGGGGTCGCGCCAGAGGGCGGGGCCAGAAGCTCCATTTCATTGTCGGGGGTGGAGCAACAGAGCAGGCGGGCCTGTGAGACCACGCCCTTCAGCTGACAGGGCTTGATGTTGCATAGCAACAGAACAAGAGCCCCCTGGACAGAGAGAGAGGGAGAGAGAGACACAGACAGACAGACAGACAGACAGACAGACAGACAGACAGACAGACAGACAGACAGACAGACAGAGAGAGGGTGTCAATTAGAGCAGTGGTCCAGGGACCCCAATAAATATATCTTATCCTTCATGAGTTGTCTTTATCCATTTATGAGTTGTCCTGACAGAAGTGTACAATTGGAACCAAGATTCCATTTGTACTATATTATCTCTGTTGGGTGGAAACCTTACATGTCCAAAACTGTTACTGGATTCAAATTCAAAAGTAGCAGATCTACAAGCTCAAAACGCGTTGCAGCTTGTGGATCTGCTTTTGATGCTTTTGTGTGATGCTGTAGTGTGATAAAGTAGGGTGTTCATTTACGGAAAAAAACCCACAAAAAGTTAGAATATGTCGATAAAAGGTTTCTGGTCGACAGCAACGATATTATTGGGGTCCGTGGACTAACGCTTATACTATAATGGGGGTCCTTGAAATTAAAAAGTTGGAGAGTCACTGAATTAGAGAGAGACTGTGTGTGTGTGTGTGTGTGTGTGTGTGTGTGTGTGTGTGTGTGTGTGTGTGTGTGTATGTCCGTGTGTATGTCTGTGTGTGTGTGTGTGTGTGTGTGTGTGTGTGTGTGTGTGTGCGCGCGTGCGTGCGTGCGTGCGTGCGTGCGTGCGTGCGTGCGTGCGTGCGTGCGTGCGTGCGTGCGTGCGTGTCACCTTCTCCACGTCTATCTTCTCCTCCAGCAGGCTGACCACCATGCGGGGGGTGGGCTCTCCCACGTCCACCTCCTGCACCATCAGGTCCTCGGCACACCGGTGTCTCCGCACGCTGAGGATCCGCCCCACGCGGATGTCCAGGCGCGACGCGTCAACACTGGCCACCGCCCCGAAGCACAGTGGGTCAGACACAGGGCGAGCTATACGAGAGAGAGAGGGAGAGGGTCAGAAAAGGTTGAGAATCGGAACTGAACAATTAGGCTCTATGCACAGCAGCTATATTGTGAAGACATTCACAGGTGTTACCAATGATACTAATGAAGGCTCTGTTCCATTCTGGTCAAACCTATGGGACAAACAGAGTCAGGGTGCTGATAGTGTCAGTGTGCATGGTGTAACTCTGAGGGTGTACAAATGGAACCAAATGGACCCGTAAGGGTCCATTTGTACGCTCTCAGAGTTATGGGGGTCGTGGAAATTGAACAATCTGAGAACCACTGTGCTACACTAAATGGAACAGAGCCCAGTGGGTCAGACACAGGGCGAGCTATACGAGAGAGAGAGGGAGAGAGAGAGAGAGAGGGAGAGAGGGAGAGAGAGAGAGAGAGAGAGAGAGAGGGAGAGAGAGAGAGCGCGAGAGAGAGCGCGCGCGAGAGAGAGAGAGAGAGAGAGAGAGATGTTAGTTTTTACAGCGTAGCCTACTATAGGAGGCAGAACCATCCAGAAGAAGGTCTGTGTGTGTACGTGTGTGTGTGTGCGTGTGCGTGTGTGTGTGTGTAATCTCACACATCCAACATTCTTGTGCAGGCCAAGTAGGCCAAGAAAGTATACCTCCAGTCCACACAGACATTTTGTGCAAATGTTTTGACACATTTAAAGGGATAGTTCACCGCCAAAATGACGTTTTCTCTATCAATTAGTCACCCCATGGAGACTTTAATTCATGGGGTGTTTTTTAGTTTTTGTCGCATTCCTAAGCCAATAACTTTGATGACTGGCAGCAGTTCCGGTAGGAGACACAAAGAGTCTCCTTTGTGTCTCCTACCGGAACCGCTGCCTACCTAAATGATTGGCTTAGGAATGCGACAAAAACTAAAAAAATATCCATTCATTCAAGTCTCCATGGGGTGACTAATCGATAGGAAAAAAAGTAGTTGTTTGGGTGAACTATCCTTTTTAAGGTTAATTTTATAATCAAAGTTAGTGGGGGTTGGATCAGGCTGAAATCTTCTCCAAATTTGGAGTCGTATGTCATACTGTTGATATGGTATGTCATAGATGACTGACATTCCGTTTTCAATGTCTGTCTTGCTGTCTCATTGCCTCTCCTCCCTCCTCACCTCTCCTGTCTCCTCTTCTCCTCCGTCCCTTACTGTCATGAGTGACAGGCTGGCCGGGGGAGGGGCCAGCGGGTGTTTGAGTGGCAGGCACCCTGGGGGTTTCAGTGACAGACAGGCTATCGGGGGGCGGGGCTGGAGCGGAGAGAGCCTTGGCTGGAAGAGAGAGAGAGAGAGAGAGAGAGAGAGAGAGAGAGAGAGAGAGAGAGAGAGAGAGAGGAATACAAACAAAAAGATGGATAGAGATATTATTAGGTCAAAGAGAAAGATAGAGGGAGTGACAGAGAGTAGAGAGGGGGAAATGAGAGAAGAGAAGAGAAGAGAAGAGAAGAGAAGAGAAGAGAAGAGAAGAGAAGAGAAGAGAAGAGAGGGGAAGAGAAGAGAAGAGAAGAGAAGAGATTGAATTCGTTATTAACAAGTTCATTAACAGCACAGGTGTAGTACAGTCAAAGGTAATGCTAAAAGACAGAATTACTCAATAACACAAAAAGCTTCCATTGTGGCCCAATGTACTCAATTAATCAATAAAACATATGAAGAGAAGAGAAGAGAAGAGAAGAGAAGAGAAGAGAAGAGAAGAGAAGAGAAGAGAAGAGAAGAGAAGAGAAGAGAAGAGAAGAGATTTTATGTGATAAACAGCATGGGTGTTTGGATGAAGAACAGAGAAACATGGCCGATTCTAGATCAGAACGAAACATCTTAGAATGTGGAACCAATAGAACGGTTCATGGTTTTCATTTTTTATTCTAATCACAGGAAGTTTAGACATCTGGAGATTGTGTGTGTGCACACATGTGCGCGTCCACGCACACATGTGCATGCATGTGTACCTGTTTTGCGTCTCTGTTTTTCTTGCAGTTGCAGTTTGAGCTCTTCGATGTCTTTCTTCAGCTTTGCGTTTTCCACCAACAGTTTCTTCTCCTCTCTCACTGAGGCCTGCAGCACTACACACACAGACGCACGCACGCATGCACGCATGTTAATAATATAACTTTAGGATAATATAACTTTACTATTTTAAAAAAGATATGTAAAAAGATTTAATTGTGTAATTTTCATTGTGATATAAATAGGAACTTAAAGTACACTTAAATGTTTCCCCTCTGCTGTTTGCAGAAGCAACTAGGCTCCATTCAAGCGGATGGGTTTGTGGCCAAACTTTACACTTGATTTTATTACCTTATTAAACATTGTCATAAATACTATGCTTCCAGTTGCTAGTTTAAAATGTTATTTCAATCACCATGATATGCGTTTTGATAAATTTTGGTCCCATTTATTTTAAAATTAACGATAATAATTAATGATATGTTTCTAGGGTTTCTACTGGTTCTACAGAGTGAAGACCCGCCCTCGCTGCGGTTTCAGCCAATAGCAATAATTTTCATTTGCATTTCGGACCGAATATCAACCGTGTATAGAAAGATGCCGCATTTGAAATCGCTGCAAAATAGGCTTCATTTATGGTCTGTAGAACCAATGGCGTGACACTGTCCATATATATTTTTTACATTCTATGGTCTAAATGTAGTATACACTGACGGTTTTATAACACAATGCTGGCCTGATGGCTACAGCAGGAAAGAATCTGCAAGGGGAAGCGAAATGAGCAACACTCACCCCTTCCTCCACACCCACCGCTGAAATGCCCCTGAGCAAGGCACTGCTCCAGTGGCCAACATGTATCAGACTGTGGTTGTACTATAGCAGTGGTTCTCAACCAGCGGTCCGGGGACCAGTGCTGTCATGGAGGCCACACGGAGTATAGGACGGCGTGTGGCCAGTGATTTATTTCACGCGCAAGTTACAGCACGGTACAGTGCACGCGCGTTCACGCATGTGCACGCTAGTATGTCCCCCCCCTTCACGAGCAAAGTACCCAAATGGCTACTTTGCATAACAGGTTTACAAGTGAGTGTGAACATGTTTCCTCAGATTCCTCACACCTCACATCTATAGGCTACACGGTAAGCAACACAGCGTGTTGGCTTCAGTAGGGCTGCTACCAGTATCCTATCTGCACGCAGCAATGCCTCAGCCACCGTCGAAGAAGAGAAAGATACTCGTTCAAAGCAAACTTTTAGTTTCAGCTCTATAAATGGCATACCTTGAATTTGTATTAGTTTAAAAAGACTAAAACTAGGCTAAAAAACATTTCCTATACAAACACGTTTCCTAATTTACGGTAAAATAAAATGCGCGCGGTGTGCGCGTGCCGTGTGCGTGCGCGTGACGTCATTAAAACACCGTCCTGCCAGTAAAAAAATCACCATGACACCGCTGACGGGGACCACCAGTGGTCCTTGAGGGGGTTCCAGGCAGGTGGTCCCCAGTTAAATGATGGAGAGTTGGTAACCAAATGAACACTTATTATTAGATGTTTAACTTGAGAGCGTAAAATGAAACCAAATGGACCCTTTACGGGTCCATTTGGTTTCATTTTACGCTCTCAAGAGCTAAATTATTGTTAAACATCTGCATTACTTAATTAAAGAATTGTTTTTTTGATTAACGTTTGCCTGTTATCTCTCCTATGGTACCAACATCAATACAGCATGGAATTGTGGACACAATCTTATCCAACGACAACCAAATATTCAAAGTCTTGGGTCTTAGAGTCTCATCAAACGGTGGTCCGTCTGTGGCTCAAATGCCGAATAAATAATGGACCCAGAATACTTGGTTAAATTAAAAAAATATGGGTTTTCATTACAAAACAACTTATATTACGTGGACGCTAACAGTAATATTCTTTTCTCAGCAGGTGCCTGGAGTCATGGCAAGCTGCCCTGCCAATGTGGCGGCGACTTCCCAGGGGCCAATGCACTGTCTATAAATGTTGACCAGTGGTTCTCAAACTTTTCCATTTCAAGGACCCCATAAAGTATGTATATATGTGGCCGCGGAGCCCCTTCTGAAAAGAGTTTGGGCCATAGACCCCCATACAAGAATTGTGTTGTTAAAATGCTTCAAACATATTTTTGAAAATAGCAGCTCCATAAGCTCACATCGCGTGAGCTTGCAGCCGATCAAATGTCGAAGCGGTTAGACTGATTTCTGTTGCTATATCACTGCTATAGTAACTCATTTAGCTTGGTACCCCCTGGAACCAAGGGGCAAGGCTGAGATATTTACTATGAGGCCAACCCGGATGTTTAGTAAATGTCCAGCGAGAGGCGCTGTTTCACCCGTGCCGACCTGTGAGTTCAGAAAGAATTTATTTTAACGCAAGCCGATGGGTTTTTACCAACTTTCAGACTCGATTTTCTTACTGTAATAAAAATTGTCATAAATTCTATATGCTTCCAGTCGCTAGTTTAAAGTCTCCTTTCAATCATCAGGATATGCGTTTTGCTAAATTATGGTTCTATTTATTATAAAATTGACGATAAAGTAGGCTATTCTCTAGGAGGGGCGGGATGATTTGATTGACACGCTACACAACCAATAGCACTCATTCCCCGCCCCCCGCTCTTGATTGACAAGTTACCCAACCAATAATGGTCTGAACTCATTCTGACGCGTAGTGAAAGATGGCGGAGCCACAGTCTGCAGCAAAGGATTCATTTTCGGTCTGTAGAAAGCAGCGGAGGGGGTTTGTCCATCTCATTTATACAGTCTATGCCTGGAACCCACTTCAAGGACCCCTGGGGGTCCCCGGACACCACTTTGAGAACCACTACGTGTAGATTATTTTGTCTATGTGGTCGGAACCACAGCGTGCAGCGCTGACAGCAGTTCCTGTCTGTTTTTATAACTGTCCGTGCCATAGGCCGTTATCGCGGTGTGTCGTCCTTATTGTCGTATACGGTCTGTCAGCCCGGGGCTGGGATATGAAAATAAATCATCAGAGACTGTGAGGATGTGGAGACCAAGAGGCGGGGAATCCCCACCATGCAAATCACACCCTGCAGTGGAAGCGTGTATGTGTATGAGTCAGTGGTGGGAAAAGTACTCACAGTTTTTACTTAAGTAAAAAAAAATCAATGCAAGGCCTACAATGTAGAAATACTCTGTTAGGGTACGCTCCCACCGCACTTTTATTTTATCTCTGGGGCAGAATCTGCCAATGCATTGTCAATGCAAATGCGTGGATTCACGCAAGAGCAGATTTTTCCGCTTGTCGCGAAGACCTTGCGTTTATCCGCTCTACACGAAGAAGCATAAAACTGCTGGAGGCAGGAGCTGATTTTCCCCCTCTGTCCAATCGGGTGAGTCGAAGGCGGACCGTCGCAAGACTCAGGAAGCAACATGGTGCTCTCAGTGGACCAACTGGTTGTAGCTGTTGCATCTCACCCAGTACTTTATGATTTGACCATGAAAGAGTTCCATATGACTGACATTAAAGAACTGGCCTGGTTACAAGTCAGTGCGGCCGCAAAGGCTTTAGGTTAGTGTAATAATATATTTAGTGTAATAATATTACTCTAACTATATATTTAATAGCCTTGTCAGTTGAAAATAGTCTTCACTTTTGCACTTGGGGTTCGTACATCTACACACACATTCAGATTTAAAATATAAAGTGCTTACCCCGTGGCCACGGATTTTAAAATCATGTACGGGCCCTCAGAAGTACCCATATCTTCCGTATTGTTCAATAAAAAAACATTCTAATCCGATTGGTGGCCAATTTCCCACAGAGTTATAATGTACCAACAGTGCAATACACATCTCAACCGCTAGGGTCGCGCAGTTGAAAGCATACGGAGAAAATGACCACTGATTGGATTCAAATGCTTTTTATTGAACAATACGGAAGATACGGATATTTATGAGGGCCCGTACATGATTGCAACATCCGTGGCCATGGGGTAAGCACTTTATATTTTAAATCTGAATGTGTATGTAGATGTACGAACCCCAAGTGTGAAAGTGCAAAGGCATTTTTTTGTCTAGTGCAGGGGTATTCAACTAGATTAGGCAGGGGGCCACAACTGTAAAATAATTTGGAGTTGGGGGCCACACAATTTGCGCTTTGCGCACGCGCGCGAAATTTTTCGGGTCTAATTCGGTCTAATTCGGGTCTAATTCGGTTCTATTTGACCAATATAAACCTTTTTTCGGGTCTAATTCGGTCTAATTTGGTTCTATTTAAGGTTCTAAGTTAAGTTCCAATGAAAGATGGCCTTTCAAGAACTAATGATCTAATCATTTGTACTGTTTTAACTTTGATAACATAAATCAAAGTTAAAATAAATAATAATTATGAAAATTAAAAAAAAAAAAAAAAAAAAAAAAAAAATTTTTTTTTTTTTTTTTTGGAATATGGCCAGGGGCCACAAGGAAGCTCCTCGCGGGCCGCACGTGGCCCGCGAGGAGGGCCGCCAGTTGAATATCTATGGTCTAGTGGCTAGTGTCTAGTGGCGGTGCGGGCTACGGGGACGGTCTTGAATGTGAGTGACAGGTGCGTCACAGAGTTTTTTTAGAATCCGCTGGCTGCAAAAAACTGTGGCCGCGCACAACCTGCGTTTAACAGCGGCCAGCCAACTTTTGATGAGAGCGTACCCTTACAAGTAAAAGTCCGGAATTCAAAATTGACTTGAGTAAAAGCATAAACGTATTGGTATCAAAATGTACTTTTTACTTAAAGTACCAGAAGTAGAAAGTACTCATTATGCAGAATGTCCCATCTTGCTTTTTTTTTTAAATAGCAGATCTATAAGCTCACAATGCGTCACATTGTGAGCTTGTAGATCGGCTATTTTCAAATGGCCGAAAGGTATATAGGGCTGAAGTGGTTAATGTATGTTTTCGTAATAATAATCAAAATCTACAAAGTAACTAGTCACTAAGGTTTTCAAATAATTGTTGTGGAGTAAAAGTACAACATTTACCTCTGAGCTATAGCTGAGTAGAAGTAAAAGTACGGAAAATTGGAAATACTCAAGTAAAGTACAAATACCTCAGAATTACACTTAAGTGCAGTACTTGAGTACATGTACTCGGTTACTTTACACCACTGTGTATGAGTGTGAAGCAGGCTGTTCATTCAGTGAATGAAGATAAAAAACATGACACCTGTCACTGTAACGTTGGTGTTCTAGCAGTTCTACAATGACGTGTGCTATGTGAACAGCAGTGGTGGAAGAAGTAGTCTGTTTACTTTTTTTTATGTCTTTATTTAAGGGGGCATGAAACACAAAAAAGGCTGATTTTGTAGCTTGTTTTCCACTTCAGGTTAAAAACTACAGCCGGGTAAAACATAATGTATTGTAAGCAACACAGCTGTAGCTAATCAAATTAATAAGCTCACAACGCGCAGTGAGCCTTTTTTGCCATGTTGGGGTTCAAATGGTTTAGTAAAAGTAGCACAATGTAGAAATATTGTGGAGAACAAAATAAAAGTATTGTCATCATAATTGGCATCAGAATATACTTAAAGCTTTGTTTCGTGTTTTTTTTGTGCGTGAATAAAATATTATTTTGTCCAATCTGTATGGTAGAGCTGTTAATACAATATAACTTTGCGGTGGTTGTATTTGGTGTCCCTGCTCTTCTATTGAGACATTTAGGTTGGACACGACCTTTGACACGATCCTGTTTCTGGTTTGACCTGAAGGTAAAATTTCAATTTCTCCCCTAACCAAGCAGAAGGTAAAAATGTCAGCACTTACAGAGGAGACCCGGGTTCAAAGCCATTCAAATCATATAGAACAGGAAAGATACACAAGAGCAGCTCAAAGTAAAAGTAGCAATATCAAAATGTAGAAATACTCTGTTACAAGTAAAAGGCCTATATATTATAAAGTAAAAGAACAATAGTAAAAGTACTCTGTTGCTTTCCACCACTGGTGTACAGAGAGTAGTAAAATGTTTGCGTGCGTGTCTGCGTGCGTGTGTGCATGTATGTATGTATGTATGTATGTATGTATGTATGTATGTATGTATGTATGTATGTATGTATGTATGTATGTATGTATGTGTGTGTGTGTGTGTGTGTGTGTGTGTGTGTGTGTGTGTGTGTGTGTGTGTGTGTGTGTGTGTGTGTGTGTGTGTGTGTGTGTGTGTGTGTGTGTGTGTGTGTGTGTGTGTGTGTGTGTGTGTGTGCGTGTGTGCGTGTGTGTGCGATCATACATGCTTTCTCTCGCATCATCAGAACATGAGTCTTTAAGTACTCCATGATCTGAGCTCCGTCCTCTGGGTCCAACTTATTCAGCATTATAGCCAGACTGAGAGAGAGAGAGAGAGAGAGAGAGAGAGAGAGAGAGAGAGAGAGAGAGAGAGAGATGCCAGTGATTCTTCAGTTCTTTATTTGATACATTAATCTGTATTGTATGCAGATATTCATTCAGACAGACAGACAGACAGACAGACAGACAGACAGACAGACAGACAGATAGAGAAACATGACCGACAGACAGACAGATAGAGAAACATGACCGACAGACAGACAGATAGAGAAACATGACCGACAGACAGACAGATAGAGAAACATGACCGACAGACAGACAGACAGATACACAGACAGATAGAGAAACATGACCGACACAGACAGACAGATACACAGAGAGATAGAGGAACAGACAGAGAGACAAACAAAGAGAGATTGACATGTGGAAAGAGAGAGAGAGAGAGTGAGACATCAACATGTGATAATGTCATCAATCAAACAGAGTTATTGACAGAGAGAGAAAATATGACAAGAAGGAAACTATCATAACCACAAGAACAATATATAAAGGGCACACACGCACACACGCACACACACACACACACACACACACACACACACACACACACACACACACACACACACACACACACACACACACGCGCGCGCGCGCGCACGCACGCACACGCATGCATGCGCACACACACACACGCGTCCTATAGCCAGTGGCTATTAAACTGTATGTGTTGTGTATTTGAATAATGGTTTGGAAACTGACAAGAAACCACATGAACACACACACAAGGATATATACTGTTTGTACTGTATGTGTGCAAGGATATATACTGTATGTACTGTATGTGTGTGTGTGTGTGTGTGTGTGTGTGTGTGTGTGTGTGTGTGTGTGTGTGTGTGTGTGTGTGTGTGTGTGTGTGTGTGTAAGTGCGTGCGTGCGTGCGTGCGTGTGACACTGACAACAGCTGCAGTCAGACCTCCTGCTATAAATAAAGTGACCTAGTGCTCACGTTTCAAAACACACACACCCACACACCCACACCCACGCACACGCGCACACACACACACACACACACACACACACACACACACACACACACACACACACACACACACACACACACACACACACACACACACACACACACACACACACACTGTAACCACACCCATGCCATGTGGTAATAAAGACACTGGTCAAGAAACATAAAGAGAGTTCCTCTGGAAAAGAGCATGTATGCTAATTACTAAATACTACATTATAATAAATTATATACAGTATAGAGAGAGAATAATGGGGTGGCCCAGGCTGTAGGAGGGTTCCTGGTTTTGATCCCGGCTCCTCCTGACTTTTGGTCGAGGTGTCCTTGGGCAAGACATGAGCCCCTAACCCTAACCGCTCCTGATGAGCAGGCTGGTGCCTTGCATGGTTTCCTCTGCCATCGGTGTGTGAATGTGTGTGCGTGTGTGTGTGTGTGTGTGTGTGTGTGTGTGTGTGTGTGTGTGTGTGTGTGTGTGTGTGTGTGTGTGTGTGTGTGTGTGTGTGTGTGTGTGTGTGTGTGAATATTTGTTCTGTGAATAATGTGTGTGTCAGAACACTAGCAAAAAGTGTTCTATAAATGCGGTCAACTTAGCATGATAAATAGAACGACAGACAGACAGACAGACAGACAGACAGATAGATAGTCGCGCGCACACACGCGCACACACACACACACACACACACACACACACACACACACACACACACACACACACACACACACACACACACACACACACACACACACACACACACACACACACACACACACACACAATATGGTAGAACGCTGGATGTTTTACCTGGGCTTGAACGGGTTGTCAAACTTGTCATCGTCGGCCATGTTGGAATTAGTCAGAAAGGCAGTATACACTTCTGACAGAACGGTCAAGTCAGAACCAAGTGAGTTGCCGTACGGGTCGGTCAGAGAGTCAGACAGACTGAGCCGAGGCACATGCAGTCTTTCTGCTTTCTACAACTCTGTGTGTCTCAGCTCAGCTGTCACTTTCTGTCTCCAGCTGAAGTCAGCAGGCCGGCAGCTGCCGTCGGAGATCAGAGTTTCTCCTCTCCTGTCTTGAGGACAATTTGCGGTGATCAGATGATCCTGGATCAGGTCTCAGAGTCTCTCCCTCTCCTGCCTCGAGTGCAACGTCGAAATAATGATCAGATCTTAGATCAGGTCCCGCGTTCTCTCCTGGCTCTCTTTGTCTTCAGTACAGTGGTGGAAAAAGTACTCAGATGTTTTACTGAAGTAAAAGTATCAATACTGCAATGTAGTACAAACGTATTGGTATCAAAATGTACTTAAATGTACTTAAAGTACCAAAAGTAAAAGTACTAAAATGTTTGAAAATAGCAGGTCTACAAGTATGAAACTTTGTATAACACAGGGCTAAAGTGTTTAATGTGTTTTTTTAATATAATCATTTATATCTGCAAAGTAACTAAGTGGTCAAATAATAGTAATGGAGTAAAAGTACAATATTTGCCTCTGCGATGTAGTGGAGTAGAAGTAAAAGTATTGGAAATTGGAAATACTCAAGTAAAGTACAAATACCTCAAAATTGTACTTAGGTAGGCCTACAGTACTTGAGTACATGTACTTAATTACTTCCCACCACTGCTTCAGTACAATGTTAGAATAGATCTGCTCCTAGATCTCAGGTCTCAGATGTGTTCCTGTCCTCACTTGAGCACAACATTAGAATTAGGATCAGATGTTAGGTCAGGTGTCCACTAATAAACAGTCAAAGACAAGGGACACCCACAAGGCCAAAAATACATGACTGTAAATAAAATGGAAAGGTACTATGAGGCCATTTGAATGCACAAGTACAGTGTTTAACCACAGAGTGTCAGAAGCTTTCTATTTTGTCATTAAACAATATAGCAAATACCAGATCTACAAGATGCAAAACATTGTGAGCTTGTAGATCTTCTATTTTCTTCCATCTTGATGAATTTGACTGGACCTAAGTGGTTAATAGCTCAAACGGTGCACAGGTATGAAGCACAGGAAAGGCATAGATCACAATAGACTGAAGATCAGTCCACACAGACAAAAGGCTTGACCTCTGTCAGTGTCAAACGGTTCATGTTACCTGAAGTTACCTGAAGGGGGCGTCACAGGAGAAGACATACAACACTAGGGGATGGTATTTAGTTGTCTGTTGTTAAACTACTCCACCTACTTGCTGAATCTGGCACTTTCTCTGTTGTCACAGCAACACACAAAAAGGGCCTATATAACCATACCTCAGGGGTTTATATAGGATAGTCCACAATCACAACACCAGAGGCAGCTCCACTGATCTTGTCCAACCCAGATTTGGCACAAACAAGGGAATGAACTTGTTCTCATGCTATGCAACAAAAATGTGGAATGCCCTACCAAAAGGGGTAGAGGAGAGTAAAACCCTACTCACTTTCAAAACTGCCCTAAACAAATACCTTCAGGAGGCTGCAATTCCAAACTGGCTCCTGTCAAAGTCTTAACCTTTAAACCAATAGTTGGCTGGGGGACCCCCAGGGTCTATACTAGGCCCCCTCCTTTTTCCTCCACCACCAAAAATAGTCGATCTACAAGCTCACAAACAGGTGACGGTGCGATGCAATGTAAGCTTGTAGATCAGCTGTATATACTGTATGTACTGTGTGTGTGTGTGTGTGTGTGTGTGTGTGTGTGTGTGTGTGTGTGTGTGTGTGTGTGTGTGTGTGTGTGTGTGTGTGTGTATAGATTCACAGAATAGGGACACATGGGTTCAAGAGGTTAAACAAACATAATTCATACAACAGCAACATTTTAAGAGAGGGTTTGCATGTGGTACCACCAGTACCACATGGTAAAGTTAATGGACACTACATCTGCCACCATCTTTATCGTAGGTCAACATCATTGCAGTTAGCTGTCTCTGTCAGGAGAGGGAGACAAACTAACATCAAACTTCTGGAATGTAGTTGAAGAATGGGGAAGGTATGTTGTACAAGCTTTGTGTATCTTCAATTATTAAAAGTACTATTGGTTGTTGTTAATGTAAGGTATTATGCTTGCAAATACGGTATGGTGTGTGTGTGTGTTTTTGCGGTCAATAGCCGGGGCAGGCACAACATCCTCGTTTAATGACAAGAACTAAAGAAGAATGAGCAGAACATAATAAGGATCCTATGGGGTGTTAAGTCAGTAATCAGTAGTGTAGATGTGGATGTGTGGAGCATGGTGTGGTGCGAGGTAGGGTTTAACACCGGGATTCCCGGGATACGGGAATCCCGGGAATCCCGAGGTTATTTACCGTCCCGGGAACTGACTCCGGTTCCCGGGATCCCGTTTTTTCTTTTTTTTGTTAGAAATGAATACTAATTAGTAGAAAGGCCTATCTACAGCGCGGAGGAATTACTATTATAATTAGCCAAGTTACTTGCCGCGTTGCCGACCAGGGCAGGGTCACATCGTTCCGTTGTGAACCAATATGTGACGCACTGAATGTAACAGTAATGAACAAATTAAAACACAAGTGGCCGTGATGCCCCATGTCTGCCCTGCGCACGCTGATTTCAACGTTTCCTCTGCTGTCAATACGGTAGACACCAGTTGACTAGTTGATATTCAACATCAAGTGAAACGCTGCATAAACAGTGGGTAGGTTTGATTTCGAGCCTATATTCCAGCTTAAAATGCGCGCAAGCCAAGCAATGCTTTTGATAGAGAGACGGGAGAGCTGGAGAGAGAGCAACAGAGAGCGCGTGCGAGAGAGAGAGAGAGAGAGAGAGAGCGAAAGTAGGCTATTAGACCGATGTGGTCCGATTGTTTTATCATCATTAATGTAGCCTACCCTACCTACACTTGCATTTTAGAACGTTCAAACTACCATTTACTAACTACCCAGTACAACAAGTGAACTGCACAGCAGCTGTCTGTCTCATTGATTGTCAGTGGCAGCGGGCGGCAGCGCATGCATGTGCACATCAAAATCACACTATAAAACCCGACATTTGATCAACAACAAAATATAGATTAATACATTTGACAACATACAGCCGACATCCCAAAATGGAGTCTTAATATCCAGCAAGTAGCCTAGCCTAATATAAATTAATAACTGCAAACAAATTACAAGTTTAGGCTATCAAATCAATATCCTACAAAAGTAGAGATAAGCTGTGACCTCACCGGCGCTCTGATGGACAATAAATAAATAATCATTTTGCAAACAACATCCATGTTCTGTTCTCTTGTCAATAATGATACAAATGGAACGTTTATTTCAGCAGCTAGAGTTTGACATTGTTTGAGTGCGTTTTGGCTGCACAGCGCAGCTCCTCGTTTAAGTTAATCGTCTTCACCCACTGCTTGCGCAACAGGGCAGATCTCCGCCAGGGCACTATATTATATTTATATATTATATTTATTTGATTTAAAAAATCAACTTAAGTCATTATTAGTGCAAGTTCATAGGTGGACACTGGACACAATAGGGACATTTGGGCACCTCGATGTAAAATTGGCTATTTAAGTATATAAATGCATTTAATAGTGGGCACTTTTTTTTTTTTTACCCTTTAACGGGAATTCCCGGGAAGCCCGGGAAAAGGTCTGAAAATTCCCGGGAATTAAAATTAGATATTTCCCGGAAAATGTTAAACCCTAGTGCGAGGTGTGTGGATGGAAAGAAAGATCATAATAATAAGGGCATGGAGAATAGGGGGTTGGAGCTGGTGGAGACAGGTCTGCTTCTCTCAGGCTTCTTCCAGAGACTGGCCAGGGCGGGGCTTTTATAGCCTCTTGGGGGCACCAGGCCCAGGTGCTTTCCAATGAGCAATCAGCCCCACCCTGCTCCCCTATAGGGCAAGAGTTAATGCAAGGCATTCACACCCACAATCGCCCAGACTATAATATGGGGCATCACAACGACACTCTCTAATTAGTGTGCATACATGTGTGTGTGTGTGTGTGTGTGTGTGTGTGTGTGTGTGTGGGGGGGGGGGGGGGGGGCTCTAGTGTGGCTTGCATTGCCCTCTAGTGTTGGTTCTACAGAATTGCCTAGTAAGGTGTGTTGATTACATAGACATATTAACGTCACCAGTTGCAATCAAAGTGAATCGATGACAAAGGGGGAAGCGAGGGGGGGGGGGGGGGTGTTTGAAAACGAGCGCTCCTTCAATTTCACTGGTTTTCCAATTTCCCTGTTACATATACTGTATGTGAATATGTGTCCATGCATGTATTAACTTTCTGCCTCAGAATGAGGCCTGAGTGTTGATGTCTATGTCCTATTTGAATGTTAAATGTCTGCTTGACCTGAATGAACACTGGACCTGTGATTATAAAAACACAGTTGCGTTGAGGTTTAAGGGCATTTAAATGTTTTGTCTTTCATTTCTCTCAGTCTGCCTGCCCCCCCCCCACATCTTTGTCCCCTTCAGCCGTTCTGACCATCACTTCAAACAGATCTACTATCTCAGTACGAGTCTCTCTGGCTGAGCTGTGAAGTCCAGGGGAACTCCACCCTGAAGGGGAATGTTTCATTCAATGGGCTGATATCATGCCGAAATATGATAGTGTCTTAATTGTTGGCGATATGAATATCCACGTCTGCTGTCCAACCAAGCCGCTGGTTAAAGATTTTTTATATCTTGTTGATGGTTTTAATCTTCACCAGTTTGTGTCTGGCCCCAGACACAAACTGGCTCAGAGGAGATTTAACAGGAACCCGGAAACACGAACACATCACCCCCATTCTAACCTCCCTCCATTGGCTCCCAATACGTTTTAGGATCCATTTTAAGATTTCATTGTTTGTTTTTAAATCCTTAAATGGATTAGCACCAGTTGTTGTCTCTGATCTTCTTAAATGATATGTTCCATCAAGATCTCTGAGGTCAGCTGACCAATTGCTGCTTGTCGTCCGTAAGGCGAGGTTTAAGCAACGAGGGCGGTGAGCCTTTTCAGTTGTAGCTCCCAAACTGTGGAACCAGCTACCTGTTTTTAAAACCCATCTAAACACTAATTTTTATTCCATAATTGGCTTTTAAACCCTGATTGATATTTGTATTCATGTTTAATTTAGGCCCGACCCGCTGTCAGAGAAAGAATAGGCACGTGTCATGTATGTATCGCAGTTTATCAAACTGTCAGTCCAGTCTTAGTCCACATTTCTGCCCAACAGCCACAACATTAAATATGTTTTAGAACATGTAAATATGTTTTAGAATATGTAAATATGTTTTTATGTTTTACAAAAACCAAAAAGCTCTGAATAATGTGAACCTCACAGAAGCTGAACACTAAACTTACGAACAATGTTGCATATAACATTATACGTTGCCTGTAGATGTCTCCATCATCAGATAGGTCATTTGTTAAATAATGGCCTAAGTAGGCCTACTTGACCTTATCACAGACCTTAAAGGGCAGTACAGACAGAAAAAAGACAGGAAAAATTCCCTACTTCTTATAATCATGATGTTACTCTTCTTTGCATTGTAAATGATGTCAAAGTCTGAGCCGTATAGAGAGCAGACCCTCAGTAACTGTCAAAGCCCAGCACTACATGGACAGAGGATCATCAAATCATCCGCGTACATCAGGTGGTTGATTATTTTGTTACCGACCCGACACCCTGTATCACAGCTGCTTTTAAAATAGGTCATCCATATACAAATGAAAAAACAAATTAGACAGAATACTTCCCTGTCTAACTCCATTATTTACTGTGAAATGAGCTGAAACACAGTTACCCCCAGGCGCGCGGGAAGTACTTAATAGCCAGGGGGGCTGAGCGTCGGGGGGAATTCGCTTGACGCATGCACGCGCGCGGCTCGAAAAATGTGCGGGTTTTGGCACTTTTTTTCCTTTACTTTATTTCGGTTTTAGGGTTAGGGTTAGGGTTACGTTATTTAATTATTTTAATTAAATTTAAATTTAATAAAAAAATAAAATAAAAATACCTTCCCATCACCAGGGGGGCTGCAGCCCCCGTAGCCCCCCCCCCCCCCTTCCCGCGCCACTGGTTACCCCATCTAACACACATTGTCTGATAAAAGCCAAGACTCTTATTAGAAATGTAGGGACCCCTCTGTTCGTAACTTATGGAACAACTTTTCGTGATTAACACGATCAATAAAACACGTAAAAATAGTGGTATATGTCCGTTTAAAATATCCTTTAAGGCAAAAATACACATATCTGTGCCATGTTTAGGTTTAAACCCGAACTGGTTGTCAGAAGTCAGGACAAACTTTTCCAATCTGTTCATTATAGTCCTCTCCAAGACCTTGGATAAAATACTGGCCAGAGCTATTGGTCGGTAATTATCTGAGGTATTTAGTTTCCCAGATTTATCTTTAATAATAGGCACTAATAAAACACCATGAATTAAAAACCCAGTAAAGCAGATAGTAAGTAAGGGACAGACTTTTCTGCCTGCACACTTTAGATGCTCAGCAGATATCTTGTCCATACCACACACCTTATTATCTTATCCTGACTGCATCATAGACTTCTTGTGGGGAGATAGTCATATCCTCATTATCAACAATGTTGCCCACTATGAAGGAGTTGCTTGTAACGCAATTGAACAGCTCATAATAATGTTTATGCCACAACTGAGCAATCTCCTCTGAGCCAGTTACACCATCAATATTTGTTGGCAAAGATGTTTTACAATTATTGAATTGAATATCATGTCACGTATAAGACTGTTACCCTGCATTTATTGATAAGATCATTAGATAGAAAGGAATAGATAGGTCATAATAATAATGATAATAATACACTTTATTTGTATAGCACTTTTAAAAACTTCACAAAGCATAAAATGTAAAAATAAAAACAATATATGAAAATATATACTTTTAAAAACTAATAATAAAAAAAGATATGTCAAGGTGTTTTTCGAAACAGGGTTACACATTGCTTCAAAAAACAATTAAAAACAAGCATACAATGAAATAAGCATGGATAAAAGACAAAATCAAATAAAAAAATTAAAGTAGGTTTTCAGAAGAGATTTAAAAGATGACAGTGACTTTGCTAGTCTTAGATCCTCAGGTAAGATGTTACAAAGCCTATACGAAAGCCTGTTAACGAGGTGGTGACAATGTCACACTGTAAAAAAAACTGTCCTGTGAACAGAGCAGTTTTGACAAAGAGCCACACTGACTCAAACCACTGAAGTTACTGTACTCAGCAGAGGACACTAAGGGTGTGCTCGGAAATACAGCACTGAGCGCACTAGCCAATACAAACTAATAGGCGAGTGCGCTCTGGTTTTTCATTGTCATTGGCGTGCTGGATTACTTCATAGATGCTGTTGTCATCTAAAGGTAAACATAAGCATTAATGTGGTGCTTATTTTTGTTATTTTAAATATTGTTTCAATGTAATTAATTGTTCTGCTAATTAGGAAAAACAAACCGACTTTAATGAGCTTCCAAAAAGGACACTCATGTTTTCATAAATGAAGACGTATTGTTTTTATTTCAAGTTATAATTTCTTTAGATTCAGAATAGAGGCAGTTGTTCTTGTCAGAAGAACTTGTCAGAAGTATCGACTGACCGTGCTGCAGTGGAGGTGCACATTATCAAGAGCCCCACTTTGATTGGTGTTCTGGTAGTCAGCTGAGCTATGATTGGTTCCCTGACACTGAACAGGTCTGTAATTAAAAGTAGAAGTAGATGTAAAAAACAAGATGGAATCTACTGCTATCATGCTGATGAATAGTCAGAGATCAACTTACCTGACACAACATAGATCTGTAAATTAAAAACAAAGAATGAACCTTAAATATTTGAACCTTTATATTGTCATGCTGTAGACCTCTGTATGTCTTATGGAGAATTGCTCTGTGATTATAATCTACAGACATAAGATAAGATAAGATAAGATATGATAAGATAGGATATTCATTCTTGAGGTGGAATTGGTAGACAGTAAACAGCAGCAGTCACTCCAGGTACAGAGAAAGCAAAAACAACATATAATAAAGATCACTATGAAAGAAAGATATTAAATAAATAAAAAGATAATATGGCAAAAAGAAAAAATACAATAATAAAACCCCCAAAATAATACAATTATTATAGATGGTTTTGGTACAATGGTGGTCTTAATGATAATATAAAAAAGGGGACTAAGGTACAGAACAACCTCAACCTCCTCAGTATGTTTTATGGAGAGTTGTTCAGTGATTATAATCTATGGTAGATGTGATCCATCTAATGTAGTCGTTCTCACCTTTGGATGTTCTGTATCAACACAGCAGGACCAGAAAGATGGTCAGAAGAATCACAACAAGAAGTCCTACAATCAGATGAAAAAAGCATTGGAAATAATGAACTCATTTTAGCATTTAGTCTATGGACATTTTAAATAAATAGATTAGCATTAGCAGCCAATTCTCATTAGCTGCATTCCAGGGCTAAGGTAGCCTCGGTCCCAGCCTCACTTATATGCGAAAAGAAGAGCCTGGTCACGACCTAAAGCAGCGAGTGTCTAGGAAGTGCTGAGTGGGTAGGATTTCCGTCGTACGCGTTTCCCCCGGAAACAATATTTTTTTGACCAATCACAACACTCGTTTCATTCACGGAGAATGTTAACAGATTTGTAAAGCATCAACGTCATTTCCTTGGGCGGTACTTCCGTCAAATTCAACCGTTTCCGGTTCTTCACTTCCTAGACAACCAACATCCCAGGTCTTGCCCAGTGTGGGGCTAAGGTGTGTCGTGTCCGTCTGATGATGATGATGATGATGATGATGATGATGTACTTAAAGTAAGTTTACTCAAATTGTAGATCGTCTTTTTAGTGTGTGTGTGTGTGTGTGTGTGTGTGTGTGTGTGTGTGTGTGTGTGTGTGTGTGTGTGTGTGTGTGTGTGTGTGTGTGTGTGTGTGTGTTTTGATGACTTTAAAGTATTTTTACTCATTTTAAGTACTTTAAAATGTTTTTACTGAATTTTACGTGTTTTTACTAATTTTAACACCTTTTAAGTATTTTTTTACTAATTTAAAGTATTTTTACTCAGTTCAGGAACTTTAAAGTATTATTGATCATATTTAAGTATTTTTACTCATTTTAAGTATTTCCACTTATTTTAAAGACGGGGTGCCATGATTTTCAGTGATTTTTTCCCCACCTAAAACATAATCATCAGGTATTATGGTTATACTAGGAGGAAGATTTATTTCAAAAAAGTGTGCAGAAATTGTTAAAATTATGTTTTTATGTGGACACGCTTCCAGTTCATTAAGTATACCTGGTTCTCAATTTGTCGAACAGAGTCATGAGTCGTCTCATTAGACTCGGTTGAAAATCCTTGTCCTAAATTAGAGTTACTTAGCTCTGCTCCCTGTTCTGATTGGTCGATATTTGTCCGCAACGTGGACAGAGGTGCGAGGGCCCGGTCATCGCTGCTAGCAGCTTTAATTATTATTATCATCATTATTACCTGGGTGAGGAGCAGCTTTGGAAGAGACACAGACTTTTGTAACATCGCCGCTCTCTACATCCTGGCCCCTGTGGTACGAAAAGGGAGAAAAAAACTGCAGACATGAAGGACCTGTTTCCTGTTTGTGGTAATAGAGACACACTGTTAAAGAAATCTAAAAGGTACAAAGATACAGTCAGGACATATTGTAATAATGTAATTACAACTTGAAGGTGCAAGTGAGGAAAGAAGATATAACATTTAACACAAGGGAATACATTTCAAGGTGTTATGCTTCTTCAATGCTCTAAAGTGCATGTTCTTTTTCTCTCTATTAATATTGTCTTTGGACTGTAACTTTGTATCAGCCTATTTGGCCTATTTATATATTTTTTGGAGGATTTCAGTTTCATCCCAATCCATAATCCTGATCCTGTGCATGAATGCTAATTATATTAATGACATCCACACCTGGGAGCTGACCAGTACAACCACAGTATTCTACTGTTGTACTGGGAGCTGACCAGTACAACCACAGTGTTCTACTGTTGCACTGGGAGCTGACCAGTACAACCATAGTCTTCTACAATTGGTCACTGGGAGCTGACCAGTTCAGCCACAGTCTTCTACTGTTGACAATTGGAGCTGCCTACTAGTACAACACAACTGTATGCCTGATTAGCATATCTATCTCTCCATAATATTATTACTATTATTATTATCACTACTACTACTACAGCTTACCGCTGCTGCAGTATGTACTGTATTATCCTACTATTAATAATAATTTAGCAATGTCACTTACATGTTGGAGGCCCCAGCAGTGACCCTGGTGCAGATGTTCATGTCATGATCCCATCCACAGAAAGGATCCCTGGCCAGAACACACTGTGTACAGCCCTTATACGAGGGACAGTGGGTCACCGGCACCTGGGTCACCCCTTCAGATGTCCCCACATAAACCACGCCCTACAGAACAATGACAAACAGTTATTTTAGGGATGTCCGATATTATCGGCCTCCCGATATTATCGGCCGATATTAGCATAAAAATTGATATCGGGAAAATATCGGTATCGGTTTTTGAAAAAAAAATTTTTTTTTTTTTGCTTTATAAATAAGTTACAGGAGTTCTTACTGTATATGGTGTGTGTGATATGAAATTTGAGCTTACCCTAATCACAATAATCCCCGCATATATCAGTATCGGTTGATATCGGTATCGGTAATTAAGAGTTGGACAATATCGGTATATCGGTTAACGGTAAAAAAGCCAATATCGGACAACCCTAAGTTATTTACATTACATTCACATAAACCATTCCATAGAGAACCATGACATGCATTACATTCACTCGTTGAGCATTTAGCTGATGCAGATTTTTAAGCAAAAAAATGTGACGATCCTTCAACCTTTTCTTCTGTTTTGGGGTTATACTGTCATACAATGATGTATTCATTTAAAAGTGATACACAGGTTGGAACCTGAATTAAAAGTAGACCTTATTCATTTTGCGAGCAGATTCAGCTTCCCCATGTTGACAGTTAAATGTCTTGCACAGGGACACTTTAAGGCATATTTATTATGCTTAAGTGTTTTAATCAATATTTCCTTTTTTTGCTCTTTGTAGTCTCGTTTTAGCTCTGTGTAACAATCTATAGGCCTTATTTATTCCTGATGGGAATGTAATGATTCAATAAAAAATATTATTATCATCATAAGTTTTACCTTGGAGGAGGAGAGGAGGAGGTTTTTCATCAGCTGAGGATGTTGGAATACCTGGACCTCCTCTATGACCAGGGGACCCTGTTCCAATAGAACCACTTTGTGGAGAAAACCGTTCTCTGGAAGATAAAGAGTGAACGTTGAGTTTCTGAGACACACACACGCACACACGCAAGAAGTAATCTCGATCTATGATGACACAAAAACGACAAATCCTATTTGGTTACATTTGTTCACTCTCGTGTGTGTATTGTAACCAAGTCCCCGGGACTGTTTTTTTTTTTTAGGCAAGGATTTCCAAGTCTAGTACTGCAAGCGAAAAGGGTTTGAGCCAATGGGTTCGACTCATGGGCTGGCGCATGGAGGTACTGTATCGGATAAAGGACATAATTACACGGCTTGGCTAAATGCTTTATTCTGATTGGTCAATTACTGAATTCAGCGGTCTGTTATTTCTTAATAATGACCGCTTAAAGTCAACGCTCCTGAATCAAATTAATCAATCAATCCGTAGTGTTTGGGTTGCCGAATTCAACAACACAGGCAGCCATGTAAACAAACACACTATGTCATTTTACAGCTAAACAGTATAAAGAAAGTTTCTGAAAACATTTGAGGCGACAAATAGGCAAGTATTAGAATATTGATTCATATTTGATCAACACTTACTACAAGACTTTTGCGAGCCAACCTGTTGCGCTGGATGCACTTGGCATAATCTAATGAACTATCTTTCTTTACCGTATGCAATTAAATACTTTTAAAATCAATGATACCCCT
The DNA here is from genome assembly GCF_963454915.1 of Gymnoscopelus microlampas. Classification (NCBI taxonomy): domain Eukaryota; kingdom Metazoa; phylum Chordata; class Actinopteri; order Myctophiformes; family Myctophidae; genus Gymnoscopelus; species Gymnoscopelus microlampas. The sequence continues at coordinate 37,807,159 of NC_139956.1, read as the reverse complement.
TCAGGGCGATAAAGACCCCTCCGCTTCGCACAGGTTTTCTGGTCTATCCTCTAGGTATTATGCAATTGATATGAGCCAGGTGCTCCGAGTCTTTGATTAGACAGCGTTCTGTTATTAAGTTCAGCGGTCATCATTATAACAAAAATAACAGACCGCCAAATTCAGCGATTGACCAATAAGAATCAAGCATTCAACTAAGTCGTGTAATAAATAGCTCTATGACGATAACATCATACCGGTGGCGATAATTGAGTTCCAAGGATGAGCGGAGCCAGACGCGGCTTCTGATTGGCTGAAACGGGGGTAGGGAGCGCTCGGCTGTGTTAGCTTGGATCGTGCGCAAGGTGGTGTTGACGTCTCGGAGGTACCGAGACTGGGGGGAGAGGGGGGCAATGATTTACGATCAACGTAACTCGAACGGCGCTGAGTTGGCTGAAGCGGACTTTGCAATGTTCGACACAGCGTATTCCCTGGCCTGAGTTCGCTCGGAGGTGCCTCTCATGGCTCAAGTCCGCTTCAGACGGAGCGCCTCTGTCGGCGCTGTCCGAAAACAAGCGCAACTGCGCCCGCTCATCCTATATTAGCGTACCAGTGAGCAGGAACAGGATGGTGTATGTTTTGCCGTTGGCAGCCTGAGTCCTCTCAACCACCAGGCGACTGTATTGCTGGCTGGCAGAAATGAGCAGCGGGCCGTTCCCTGCTTGCTTCACGTTGTCACTGGTCAGAAAACTCTTCTTCACCTCTTCTAAAACAGTACCGGTGGCGTTTCCCTGTCCACACTGAAAACGAAACAGATAGGGACTGTCACGATCATGAAATAATTACGATACAAATTATTTGTGTTTTTGGCAACTACCAAAACCACCCCAATTGTATAAGTTATATTGTATTAACATTCTCTACCATACATATTGGACAAAATAACATTTCATTGACGAGTTAAGTCACAAGTCACACATTTTAGGCATCAAATCCTGAACTCCTCACGTGGCCAGTCCACAGTAATCTCACTCCACTCTGAATGGAGTTGTTGTTGAACTGGGATAAAATACAAGTCCATAGTGAGAATATATTAGCGTTAAAATAGTCACTTTTCATACTACTGTTTGACTACAACTTAAATGTTGATTTCCAACCTTTCCCAGGTCATATTTTCTGCCTGAAGACTTCCATTGGTTAGTATTCACGTCAAGTTTCTTGTAGTTGCCATCAAACACAGCCCTGATGTCACTCATCTTAAAGACACACACAGCAGAAGACCCTGGATCCATGGACCTACGACATAGATTGAACAACACACTAGTAACATTACTACTACAACTTCTACTACTACTACTACTACTACTACTACTACCACTACTACTACTACTACTACTACTACTGAAAGGAAATTCTATAGGGCTGTCAGAACTATATATACTAGACCATACCCGGTGAAGGGCGCAGGCGAAAGTAGTTGCCAGTCCCGTCGTGCCGAGCTTGTTGGATATTACTTGATTACGAACTTCTCGACCAGCTTGAGAGGAGTGTATCTCGGAGCTCTGATGTACTATATCTGCTGGTAATTGTATCATTTTTGTATATGATAATTAATTCTGATTGTTTAATAGACTCATACATAATTGTAACTTAGATTAAAGGGTAATAAAATCATTTGGATTCAACCACATTGTAATTCACCTGTGTAGCGACTTTTATTCAAGGGGTACCCCCTCACTCTATAGAACCGCACTGAACCATGCACCTTGCTTATTTATGATTTACTTTTATGGTGTGACGGTTCAGCAGTAAATCTAACACTACAGTACTACTACTACTACTATTACGAAGAAGAAGAAGAAGAAGAAGAAGAAGAAGAAGAAGAAGAAGAAGAAGAAGAAGAAGAAGAAGAAGAGAAGAATCAAAACAAAGACTTTCATTTTGATTATTATTGAAAGGAAAAAGGAAAATAGAAAAAATAGCTTATTATAATAGCAAACTCGCAACACGTCACAGTGCGACACATTGTGAGCTTGTAGATCTGCTATTTTCACTATTTTTGTGCAACACTGTTGTATGATGAAGTAGGGCATTCTCTTTTACACACACACACACACAAACGTTCTCAAGTAATAAGGTAAAGCTTATAGTAAAGGTTACATGATTAGAACATGCTTGACATTCGAGCATTAAGGTCTAATATTTAACAAGTAAGACGCGCAAACGCTGGAAGCGAACGCAGCTCGAAAATATTGTGTATTTACGGACTGTGTGTGTGTGTGTGTGTGTGTGTGTGTGTGTGTGTGTGTGTGTGTGTGTGTGTGTGTGTGTGTGTGTGTGTGTTTTGACTGTAGCTGCACTCTGGCGCACTCTGTGGGTTGCACACAGGCAGTGCAGGCAGTGCACACATACTGCACACACACAGACAGACAGAGCCACAAGCCGAGCAGAGTTTCATAGTAGGCTCCACTTGGGCGGAGGCCTCCTTCCGCGTTCGCAACAATTGCTACAAATTGCTTCATAACCAGTATATCCATTTTATATCATTTTGGGCATAAACAAGAAGTTGAAGGAAGTCTGATAATGATGTACTGTGCATGTTCAAATCATGTATACATTACTTTTTTTCGATTTTTTTAAATTTTCGATTAAAATAAAAACATTTGGGAAGAAATAGTGAATTTTACATTGAGGTGCCCACTCTTTCTTAGTGCCCACTCTTCTTGTATCCCTTTGAATTGCCTTGTGTTGAAATGTGCCATTTAAATGTGTCTAATTAAATATTTTTGCCACTGCACATATTTCATTATACCACTGGGAGGTGAAGACGCCGTAGAACAGCGTGTCTGTGGTGCTGTCACCCTCTACTGGGTGGAGGGTGAACATGTCCAGGAGGACATTGAAGGGCAGCTCTTTCGCCAGCTGGCAGAGGAGAGAAGCCTTGGCGAAGGATGTCCACTGTCTCTGTAGAGTACTACGCCCTCCTACGTCACTCTGAGAACAGAAATGAGTGGAACATTATCCGTCTGTCCGTCTGTCTGTCTGTCTGTCAGTCAGTCTACTGTCTAATACATACATACATACATACATACATACATACATACATACATACATACATACATACATACATACATACATACATCTGGATGGGGGACTTTTGGGATGTTTGGATAGGTGCTCCACCATGCTGTGTTTTCTGGTGGTGCGTGGTCTTTATTTGTGCGTTCAGTTACCAAGAATATATGACTCATCTATATCACTCAATGAGGTTCATTATGTACTTACGTTCTTCTAGGAAACCACTCTTGTATGTCAATTTGACTCACAGGGGAAATGTGGTTTGCAGTGCGGCATGCAATGCAACACCGTGCATACTCACAACGACAAACACAGGAGGAAACAGAATTTCCTGGACCGCCATAACTCTGACAGTGTGCAAATGGAACCAAATGGACTTGTAAGGGTCCATTTGGTTCCATTAGTACACTGTCAGAGTTACAGACCTGTAAGAGTCCATTTGGTCTATTTTACATAGCAATATATTAGAGTTAATTTCCACTGAGATGTGCAATTTGAGTTGTATTGAATGGAGGCTACTGGCCTCCGAAGGGGGAGGAGTGAACGCTGCTATGGCAACAAGACTGTTACAGAGCATAGCGGAACCAAAATAGGTTTCAAAATAGACAAACCAACGGACAGACCCACAGACCTATTATACATTCATGCCTGATTAGCAAACACAGTTTAGAATGTATGAGCTTTCACTCCCTTCTCAAACACACACACACATACACGCACATAAATCACAGGAAAGCCCAGGGAAGACCGGAGAGTGAGAGAGAGATCATTTTAAAGTGTTAAAAAGTTATCAACTAAATCATTCATACACACAGACATATGACAGACATACACAATATATACATACACAATATATTTCGACAAATAACTAATTTTGGAATCATAAAGATTTTATCCTGTGTGGGTTCAGTTTAAGTATTATTTTAAATTATATTAAAAACAATTCTAAGGAATTTAAAACATATTATTAAGACTTATTATGAATGGTTGGATGAACTAGAATGGTAACAAAACGGTCTCAGATAAAAACAAATCACTCCCTCCCCACAGTCCTGGCCAGAAACGAAAATGATGATACAGTACTTGCCTGGCCATTGCACAGTGTGCAACAGTGAGTTTTCTAGTGGCCAACAAGGCGGTAAAAGGCACATCTCCACAAATGTTAGTGTTTTGCCAATTATTTGGGGGCCCACTTGCAATACCCTTGAAGCCCACCAGTGGGCCCCATCCCAGATGTTAAGAATCGCTGATATAAAGTAAACAAGGGCAGCTTATCACCTTGCAGATCTTGTACAGTACAGTAGCCTACCTTACAGACTTGCGCCACGCGGGGCGTTGTGAGATCAATCACGTAGTCGTATTCTTTGGCCACCTCACTGAAGAAGAAGAACACCTTCCCCTCAGCAGGATCAAATGACGAACTGACAAATGTGGGTTCTGAAATACAAGAAATGATGAAACTGCAGGAACTAGCGTTAGAGCACAATAACGGCATACGTTATCAGGCCTGGAATTTTGTCATTTTAGGGGCAAGGCCACTTGGCCTTTGGTGTTGGTGTCAATTGTTTTACGGCACAAAGGCCAAATGCCAGGGCAGGAAGGCCATCAAATAAAACAATGATGTTTAAGTCCACGGAAATAATTAATTTAACTTAGAGATTAAGGATGATTTAATTTTAATATAGTACAAGAATAGTAAAACTATCAGTAAAATATAACCCATTTATTTCACAAAACTAGAAAAAGTGCTCCTCGGCGCACAGGTCTCCGCCAGGTCAGGTACGTTATTGTGGCCTCCTGGTGGCGCTATAATAGGCCAATGTGAAAAGGGTGGGCATTTATTCTTAGGCCTTTCACGGCAATCAGACACTGCATTCATGATTTGAGGCATTTTGTTCAAAAAAAAATATTTTGCTAATTAGACCTGCTGGTGGTGCTATAACAGGCCAATGTGAAAAGGGTGGCATTTCTTCCTCAGCCTAGTGGGAATGTGCGTGTGAAATTTCACGGAAATCGCAAGCTGCGTGCATAGTTTGAGGCTTTTTGTTCAAAACGGACCAATCCTGCAAACTTTGGAAGCCAACCTTAGCCAATGAGGATGGAATATGGGAAATCGGACAGATCCATGTTGATCACATGACTAGAGATACTGTGTACCGATTTGCATGACGTTTGGGCCCGGGCCAACGGTGCCCGAGATTAGCTGCTAACACACGGACAGCACGGACAGACGGACGGACACACGGACAGGGGGTAAAACATACTCTCTCGCCATGCCTTTCGGCCTGGCGGAGACAATAATGTATTGGCAAATTACCAATATTTGTACAAAGTCATATTGGTCTCAATATTTGTCATGTTTAGCCCTGGACTTCACTGACTGCAGTAGGTCACATGGATCGCATGGACATTCACAGATTAGAGATTTTAAGTACTTTCCCCACAAGTTATATTCATAAAAAAAACTTGATTGAACTTGCACTAATAATAACTTAAAGGTAGAGTAAGTGATATTTTTTGGTTAAAACAAAAAGTTTTTAGTTAAAAGGTTAAAGCACTAGTCTCCCCATCTCCAGCTCTTTAATAAACAGAAAATACATTTTCAGGTAGGTGACAACATTTCTGCCAATCAGGAGAGAGTACCCCTTTGTCGGCTTAATTTGTATAGCTTTCCAGTTCCAATTTTGTCTGCTAATTTATTGGTGTCATCACTTCCAATTTCACTTATTTTATATATCCAATTCAATTCAATTTTATTAAAGTGTCAAATCACAACAAGTTGTCTCAAGACACTTTACATGTAGAGAAGAGACTATCCTGACTGAGTTCTCTATCCTGATTGGATACAATTGGTATCCCAACCTGAAAATGCATTTTCTGTTTAATAAAGAGCAGGAGAGACATGGAGACTCCTGTTACTGAACAAACACTCTATAGCAATGAGTACCATCAGAATATAGAGCAATTTAACAGTTATTTTAACCAAAGAAAATCACTTACCCTACCTTTAAGTACATTTTTCACTATTTGTGGGCTCGCTGCAGCAGCAGCATTGATGTTCTACATTATTTCTTTCTCTCACAAAAGTATGGCACCTAACTACTCGTACATACTTTCAATTAGAAACTCCATTCAGACTGTAAAATATCCAGCTTACTGTGGACATGTGTGCGTGTACTTTTCTTTTTTGAAATAATTTGTAGTTTTTGAAATATTTAACTTTAAACACCCCAAAAAGTCAATGGGAAAGTTAATGTTATTTCAACTGAAAACCCCTAGAGAGAGAAGGACAGAGGAGAAATGCCCTGTGTTTTCGTAAAGTCACTGTGGCCACATTTTTTACACTACAGATATTTATTTTACATCACCATGTGCGCATATCCCCCCACGGATGCGTCGAGCGGGTATGGACTAGTCTATATGTATAATTAAGCAGAAACATTTTTTCTGGCCTTAGCTCGCTCTAATTAAACAGGAGTATGCTAGCAGCTCCCAAGTCAACCCCAGAATCCCTACCCTGTCTGTAGTATACATACGTAAGTATGGCAGCACTCACCATTCAGTAGGCTAAAGGACGTGTCCTGGGTTACATCTGGGCGGCCATCTTGGCTGAAGTGGCGAGCAATGACCGGTTTGTTCCCCTTGAAGTCTGTGGTGGTGCCAGAGAATAGCTCGCCATCTACAGACCCATAAGATGCATTCTGTAAGGTCTTTGAGGGGTAGGGTTATAGGGTAATTGGAATATAAGTTGAGTAACCTAAACCAAAGCAAAGTCTACTCTTTCAAGAAGTCAGTTAGTGGTGAAATAGTGCACTAATAGAACTCATTGACCTGACTTAACCACTTAAGCTATATTTGCTATATCTATACCAATCTATCCCAAAATAGGGATGCCCAAAATAGAGATGGTTAAGTAACATGTTGGGTCTGTCAAAAGAAATGCAGACAATAAACATGATCACTATGATTATCTGTCTTGCAAAGCCAAATGGCAAGTATATACAGTACTCTCCATACTGTATATGTTAAACATTCTCAGGTCAAGGTTAGAGTTTCGATTGCATAATGTATCAATGGAAATTATAATGTTATGTTATGTTTTTACAATATCCATTCATTCTTTACAAGTGCTTTTTAAAGTGTTTTGAACTAGGGATGTTAATAATGAATCTATAATCGATTAATTGCCGTTAAGAATTTACCTGATAAAATATATTGATTTTCAATTATTTATGTTTTTCTTTTTTTTAGGGGGGCTAGTAAATGTTACATGTATGGTGTATATGTGATATGAAATGTTAGCTTACCATAATCACAGTAATCCTTATCCTATTCCATCTGCTGCTGCAGCACATAAATTCTGCTACTAATAGTTTTGCATAATTATGACAGACAAGACAGTGCACTTTTCATTTCATTTTCTATTCCTCACACAAAGATGCCATAGCCTGTATATCAAACGGTCAAGTAAATGTTAAGGAATTAAGGAACATAATATGCCTTTTGTATTCAGCAAAATGTAGATTTGTATGTTAGACCTTATTGAGGGAAATTAAGATTCTCAGATAATTAAAAAAAACGCTGCTTATCAATTAATCAGTTCATCGATCAATAATGAATCAATTAATGAATTGATCAATCATTTGCATCCCTATTTTGAACGTACTTATAGTGATTGCTGTGTTCCTCTGGAAGGGGTTGAAGGGACAGCGTACAGAATGTTTTGCTGACGTTCTTGCCATCGAGAGAGTGGCTGTATCCTGAAGGAAAACCAACAGTGGTTTATTTATAACACAGGTTTAGATTGCAAATTTGGTTCATTACAGGCATGTCATTATAGGCTAAAAGTTTGCAAAACGTTGCAACACATTGTGAGATTGTAGATCTGCTTTTTTTCAAATAGCTCAAGTATAAGATAAGTGGTTAGGGTAACAATCTACATAAACAGGCCTAATGGTTAACTATGGACACGTCATTCACTATTAGAGTCCTATAGTGCAAAAGCTGTTGCTGTCAAACATTAGGTCTCGACTTCATGTAAAAGGTAAAACGTAGAATCAGAACTAGACTTACAATGAGTGTGTCTTGTGGACTGTAGGCAAAGCTTCCACAGACATACAGGTGGGTGGAGTTGATAGCCTGTAGCACTTTAACGAAGTTACCACAGTCAGCCTGGGGAGAAACAGACAGTCTAAGCAACTATTGATGCTGTGGATGGTTCTAAGTTAATGTCTCTCTATTATTATTTTCTTTCTCTTAGAGTAGCCAATTATTCCCCCCCCCCCTTTTCTCCTAATATTGTTCCCGAATTTCCCAGACACTTGGGTATTGTTACTACTGTTCATCCCTCCTGGCTCACTTGCCAGTGAGGAGGCCCCATGGGACGACGTTGTGCCTCTGTCTTACTCCTCCACTCTGGGAGTGGGAGTACCAGTGACAACCAGGAACAGACTGGGGGACGACCACAAAGAGTGTGGTGACATCTGGAGAGACAGAGGATGGCCAGAGAGACGGTGTCCCAAGATGGAAAGGGTTAGCAGCCCAAACCACTTCTTCCGTGAGGAAGAACCCAAAAGCTACAGACTGCGGTAAAAATCCATCAAGGCAGAATGAGATGTTTGTGCACATCAGCAACGACGACGACGACGCAACGCACAGAAGAACGCTCACTTCTGGTCAGACGAAGGAGGAGCCAGGCCCTGAGGCAACCCACAGTGCCTAAAGCCTCCTAGAGTTGCCGACACCCGCTGCTATCATCTCTCCAGCCACCCTAAGCCCCCAAGAGACAGCATGGGCAGTAGCATGCCACTTGGACAGAGGCCGGGGTCTGAGCAGCCTCGGTCGGGTTGCCTGGAGGACGGTGTATCTCACACCCAGTGACTCCAAGGACACTTCGACACTAACTCTGGGGGAGCCCCCCAGCCCGGGATCGAACTGGGAACCTTGCGCTTTCCAGTTCACTCTACCCGGCCACTCTACCCCAGTGGCTCAGGGGCACTGATGATGTGTCCAAGTTTGTGCATCAGTACGTGTTTTCGTTAACTCCCGTTCAACACTCCCCACTGAAGGCACCACCCGCCCAGGCCGTAGGAGTCACCAGCGCAGCCACAAAGATCATCGTCCCATCTCCTCCCCCGAACATGGTCCAGCTGTGTTCATATAGACCAGTGGTTCCCAAAGGTTTTAGCTCGAGACCCAATAGAGAAAGTTGTCTGAATGTCTCCCCAAGACCCAAACTAGTGAAAATAGTCGATCTACAAGCTCACAATGTGTCACGATGCGACATGTTGAGCCTGTATGTCAGCTAGTTTCATTAATTTTTTAAAGGTCTTATTCTTTTTTTTAATTATGGAATTTCTATGATTTTTTCATTTTCAGAAATTATTTTGAATATGTTTTTAGTTCATGAAAAATAAATGTAGGAAACAAAAAATGTAAGGGATATTTACTTTTGACCCATCAAAATGGGTCTGTGATCCACGTTCGGCCAAACTGGATGCACCACGATGGATTCAAAGCCATAGTCTCTGAGGTGGTGGACAGGTATTTTACCCCTGCGCCACCCGAGCACCCTTTGTCGACCATCTTTGTGTGAGTTGGTCTACAGTTAGCCTATAGGTTTAAAGAATGACTACACACCTTTAAATCTTTCCCTTTTGAAGAACATGCTCTCATTTCCTGGTCAGACGGTTTCCACTCCACCTAAAGAAGAAAACGAAGGAAAATGAATGCATCGTACATTTTTCTATCTTGACTAATAATTTTATTTCATAATACGTATTTGTAGCATTTTGTTTTGTCGGTAGGATGGTATGCAGCATGAAAAAAATAAGGCTAGTTCTGTGTATCTGGGTATTTTTCCAGATAGAATGAAGGTTGCAAAAGTTATTCCACTTTTTAAAACAGGAGATAAACATAGCTTCAATAACTACAGACCAGTGTCATTGCTTTCACAATTCTCCAAAGTGCTGGAAAAGCTCTTTGCACAAAAATTTGATAGCTTTATTGAAAAACATCAATTGTTGAGTGAGAACCAATAAGGCTTTCGACAAAATAGGTCTACATCAACAGCTCTAATGAACATTATAGAAGAAATAGCAACATCAACACACAAAAATAAATATACAATAGGGGTATTTATAGATTTAAAAAAGGCTTTTGATACTCTGAATCACTCTATTTTGATTTCTAAGCTATATACATATGGTGTGAGAGGAATGGTGCTGGACTGGATGAGAAGTTATTTAGATAAAAGACAACAGTATGTGCAGTATGCTGGTAAAACATCTGAGTATATGAATATTGAATGTGGGGTTCCACAAGGTTCCGTCTTAGGACCAAAACTTTTTAATTTGTACATTAATGACATTTGTGACGTGTCAAAATTGTTACAATTTGTTTTGTTCGACACAAATTTCCATTGCTCTGGATATAATTTAAAATAATTAGCGGAAAGCATTGTACATGAAATGACAAAACTGAAAAAAATGGTTTGATGATAACAAGTTATCATTAAATCTGATTTTTGGTAATCGGGAAAAGGATGACGAGGTGTTATTATCTATAGATGGAGTGGCAATTGAAAGAGTATCAGAATTTAGATTTTTGGGAGTAATAATGGATGACAAATTAACATGGAAACCCCATATAGCACATGTTAAAAAAAAAGATTTCGAAGAGCAATTTTGTTTTAAATAAATTAAGACATGTGTTAGATTATGTGTCAATGCGATTACTATACTGCTCACTTATTTCACCATACCTCAGTTATTGTGCTGAGGTATGGGGGAATACGTATGTGACTACCATAAAACCATTATACATACTACAGAAGAGAGCGGTAAGAATCATGCTATAATGTCAATTATAGAGAACACACAAACAGACTATTTATTCATTCTAGAGTTTTGAAACTTGAAGAGTTAGTGAAGCTACAGACATTATTAATCATGTATAGGGCAAAAAACAAAACTCTGCCAGTTAATGTACAAAAGCTGTTTGTATGTAGTTCAGAAAGTGGGGACAGTAGGAGGAAATATGATTTTAAGCATCAGTTTGCGCGAACCACTCAAAGGCAAATGTGTCCTTCAGTTGTAGGAATCAGAATGTGGAATTCGCTCCACACTGACTTAAAATGTTGTTCAAATATTTATCAATTTAAAAAATTGTATAAAAAAATTATAATTAGACAATATGAAGAAGATCAATAGGAAAGGATTTGACTTTGGAGTTATCTTTGTTGTTGTGTTTTGTTTACTATATATGTTATTCATTTGGTTGCTTGTTTTGTTGCTCGTTTTTGCTTGTTTTTTTGTTTGTTTTTGTTTTTGTTTGTTTTGGTTATGTTTAAACTTGCATGTTAGTGCAGGTACCGGTGGTATGCGCCGATCATCAAGGATATATATATATATTTTTTAAATTGGATAGGGGGCAGGTATTAATAAGAATGTATTCTTCTTCCTGCTCCTTTTTGCTCATGGGTGTATGTGAATTAATGAATTATTGAAATTATTATTTGTATGAACTGTAATACACTACCATATGCGAAACAAAATAAAATGAAATGAAATGAAAAAGTGTATAATGTTCAAACTGACTCGCTATTAAGATTAAGAATGTATTTTTCATGGGACATTGGCCAAAGTAAACAAACTAATTGGTCAGCAGCACAAAAAAAACATATTAATAAAAAAACACAAGAGTAAAATATAGCTGCAAGCAGCGATAATACGGGGCCAGTGAGAGAGAGAGAGACAGACATGGAAACTGGGAGAGAGAGAGAGAGAGAGAGAGAGAGAGAGAGAGAGAGAGAGAGAGAGAGAGAGAGAGAGAGAGAGAGAGAGAGAGAGAGAGAGAGAGACATGGAAACGGAATAGATTGAAAAGAGACATGGAAACGGAATAGATTGATGAGAGAGAGAGAGATGGAAAGAGAATGGATTGATTGGACATCTCAACCTATTGCCATTGACAGGAATCGAATTCTCAACCTTCGGACTAATAGGCTTCAACATTACCTATAGTGCTATAGCTTTGTCCAGGCTGATGTTGTCTGTTGAAGATCATAAACTCTTGCCTTCTGTCATGAACCAAGCCAACACTAAGATCACTCGTTCACAAACCATTTACCATATAGAGATAGAGAAATTTATAGAGAAATTGTATGTCTCCTCGCAACCGAAAACAGTGAAAGCAGCTGATCTACAAGCTCAGAAACACGTTGCTATCTGAAAGGTTTTGAGATTGTAGATCGGCTATTTTCAGAATGAAGTATGTCATACATTGAAAAAGCGTACTCTCAAATAAGCATTTCAGGTTATCTTTACCATTTGCACATGTATTCATTGATACAGTCATGTTGTTTGCAATTCAACTTAAATGAAGTCTGCATCAAGTGAGGCTTGAACTGGCGACCTTGAGATTGTGAGGCACTCATTTAAGGGAGACGCCATTGGACCAACAGACAAGGGACTGTGAAAAAGGAGACCACACAGATGATACAGTTTCACGCAAATAGCTGAAAAATCCTGGGTTTAAGTGTTTTTCAAACTGCTCAAAATTGCGGACAATCTAAGGGCGGAGCCTACTGGTCAAAGCGATAGATGTGTTCCTCATGAGTCAAGGCACAAGTGTAAGCAAGTTTCACGACTTTCGGCCAAACGAGGCAAACTTTAAACGAGGCTTTTGCCTGTTTAAAGTTTGCATTTTTAAAAAATTGCTATAGCGCCCCCCTTTGGCCAATTGGAGTGAGATTGGTTTCAGTGATATTTGGAATGACTCTCTACATTACTGCAACGTTTCAAAGAAATGTGAGTCTTGCATGTATGTGTTAGGGGCAGATGAATAATTTTCATAAAACTGCAATAGTTAAAATCTATTTCCTCCTGGGATTTTTGAGTAATCTGCACGAAACATTTTACACATGAACTTAGGACCTTTGCCGACAAAAAAAAAGCGGCGGATTTTCCATAAGTGAAAAAATGCAGAAGTTATGAGCCGATGGCTGTTTTTCATATAATTCAAAATGGTGGGCGATCTAAAGGTCAGAGGTCAAAAGTCAGACCACGAAAGTTGTCGGGCATGAAGAGACGCATGTATGTATCAAAGTTTCATGGTTGTAGGTCAAACAGGGCATGAGTTGTACCTGTTCAAAGTTGGCACTTTCAATTGAGTGCTATAGCGCCACCCTTTGACGAATGAGTGTGAGAATTATTTCTTGATAGTTTTTCATGTGCATCTACCATATGGCCGAGTTTCGTAAAAAGCGTATGCACGGTTAAGCCAGAATTGCCAAAAACAAGTATTTTTTAAACTGCTCAAAATTGCGGACAATCTAAGGGCGGAGCTTACTGGTCAAAGCGATACATGTGTTCCTCATGAGTCGAGGCACAAGTGTAACCAAGTTTCACGACTTTCGGCCAAACGAGGCATGACTTATGCCTGTTTAAAGTTTGCATTTTCAAAGAATTGCTATAGCGCCCCCCTTTGGCCAATTGGAGTAAGATTGGTTTCAGTGATATTTGGAATGACCCTGTACATTTCTGCAAAGTTTCAAAGAAATGTGAGTCTGCATGTATGTTTTAGGTGCAGATGAATAATTTTCATAAAACTGTAATAGTTAAAAAAATCCTCCTGGGATTTTTGAGCAATCTGCACAAAACGTTTAACACTTCAACTTTGGACCTCTGCCTACAAAAAATTCCAACGGATTTTCCATAAGTGAAAAAATGCAGAAGTTAGGAGCCAATGACTGTTTTTCATATAATTCAAAATGGTGGGAGATCTAAAGGTCAGAGGTCCAAAGTCAGAGGGTGAAAGTTGTTCAGCATGAGGAGATGCATATGTGTATCCAAGTTTCATGGCTGTAGGTCAAACAGGGCATGAGTTGTACCTGTTCAAAGTTGCCATTTTCAATTGAGTGCTATAGCGCCACCTTTGGACGAAAGATTGTGAGAATTATTTCTTGATAGTTTTTCATGACCATCTACCATATGGCCGAGTTTCGTAAAAAGCGACTGCACGGTTCAGCCAGAACTGCGAAAAGTGGCAGAAGAAGAAGAAGTGACAGAATACTGCCAATAACAAAACAGGTCCAGAGCTGAGCTCTGGCCCCGTAAATATTGACATCCTAATGATTTTGCCAACATTGAATGTGAATAATTACAGTTTATAGTTTTGTTTAAATTGACATATAACAACAATAAAAACATGTCAGATAACATTCACATGTGTGTTGTCTTCACCACTGGAACACAGGTACATTTTTTTTAATTTTCATCTGAAAACGATTAAAAGCAGATTTTCTGGTTATAAATTATACATGCTCCCATGTATGCCGAGTGGGAAGTGACAATACAAATGGATTCTGACTGCACTCCTTTGACATAGTGGCCTCATCACCATTGTAAATACATACGCATAATTGTGCTGTATTTACAGTTCTCATTACTACTTATTATAAGATGAGTCAATTTCTACTTGCTCTGTGTCTCAAAAGTGGGCCGGGGACAGTTCAGAAACCTGCCTACCGACATCATCAATGGTTATTCCAAGCTAATAGAAATGACAGCCTTTCTCTTCCGAAAAAGTTAGCATGCTGAAATAGAACATTTCTGCATGCATAAATAAAATAATAATAATAAGTTAGAAATCCTATTTGAAATGACCAAACATGCCTACTAATGATGTGGGAAGGTCTCTTAACTGTCCACAGCCCTCCTTTGAAACGTAGAGCGAGTAGACAGAAATGGTGCCATCTTATAATGGACATTAGTGAGGACGATAAGGATGAAAATGGCTGAAGTGGTCCTTTAAACCAGTGGTTCTGAACCAGTGGTCCGGGGACCACCAGTGGTCCTTGAGGGGGTTCCAGGTGGTCCCCAGCTAAATGATGGAGAGTTGGTCACCAAATGAAAACAAGAGTTAAAGTTAAATTATCTTTAAACATCTGCATTACTTAATTAAAGAATTGTTATTTTGATCAACGTTTGCCTGTAATCTCTAGGTACCAACAAACAATACAGCATGGGATTGTGGACAAAATCATATCAAACGATAAAAAAAATATTCTAAGCCTTTGTTTATTCTGCATTCGAATGCCTAATAAATAATGGACCTTGATATGAAACTGCTTTAAACCCTTTATAGTTTATACTTTGTCAACTGAGGTTCTGCTGAAAACAGCTAGGTGTGCTGAGGTGACCACCTCACCGCTTATCACCATCGTCATTTTGTAGTAATCCACCCACCCAGTTCTGTGGGTGGGTGGGTGGATTCATTGGGAGCATGTAGCTGCCTTTATGGGGTCTTCGAAATTAGTGTGAGAACCACTGATCTTCATTAACCGGCAAAGAAAAAAAAAGCTGTGTTCCATTTTTGTTTAGGATATGAGTTTGATTGAAACATTTACAATGACTGTGTCCAACCTTGTTCTTCATGGTGATGACACCAGGGTGGCTGACGTCCAATGAGAGGACAGCATCCCGTGCGCCTACATACAGAGTGGAGCTGTCGTTGCTTAACAACAAGGTGGTCGTGTTTTGGGCATCGGTGAAATGGGCCAGTGGTCTCCCTGGGGAATCTGAACAAACACAGCAAGAAGAAAAATACATATTTTAAAACCCTAACAACAATGGAGGAACAACCAGGGGTCTTCAATGTTTCAATGCCCATAGACTCTATACAGACCGTAAATGAAGCCTATTTTTCAACAATTTCAAATCCGCCATCTTTCTATATCCTATGCACTCGGAAATGAATGCTATTGGTTGGGACCAGAGCGGGGGTGGGGAATTAATGCAATTGGTTTTGGAGCTTTTCAATCAAATAATCACTTATGCCTAAACTGTGTTAATTTGATTAGCTGAGTACTGAGGAGGGTACTTCAAATCTTTTTCCGTTTCAAGCTTGAATGCAAGGGGTTAAAATTAAGATGTGAGAAAAGACAGGGCCATTACAGTGTGTGTGAGAATGACGAAATAGGTTAGCAGTAAGAAACAGCTAGAAAAGAGGAACTTCTAGTGAAGGACAGGAAACCATGAAAGCTGGGCGAGGAGCCAAAAAGCAGAGAGAGTGTGACTTTGTTTACTCTACTCTCTATAAGAATAAAAATACTTAAAGACAGTAAAAGGTAAATGAGTAACAAAATAATGATAAAGTGTGGTAATGCTTACTATATTCTTAAATATTGTGTTAATCACTAGAAGAAGTGGTAAGGATGAAGTAATCACTGAAAGGAGTGTTAGGGAGGAAAACATAAAGATAGAAAGTAACGTAGTATTACAAGGGGGAGAAAAGGCCTTACTAGACAGACTGGGTGTAGCGCAGGAATACACTGATTAGGCGATAGTGGGGTGAAGAGCAAATGCTTTATACTTAAATAAGAGTTTATTTGGGTTAGTCAGCAGACGATAAGTAAACTGAGATAAATAGTATAGATATGAAAATAATGGTCACGACTAGTGAATAGGGTAATAGCTACTGAGACTATGGAAACATCATTTCCCTAAGGGTATTGCATATGTTGAAATAGTGTGTAAGAATAGGGAAGAGGTGATATGTCCCAGACATAGATTAAAAGGGTCATGACGCAGCAAGTACAGTCACGCTGACCATGGGGTAATAAACGGGATATCATGGTCAAGAGAACGTGGGTGGTAAGACAAATAGGATGGGCCAAAATGCCCTTTATAAACAATGTTCAGAGAGCAAGTTGTTGAGAGACTTTGCGCGCTGTCGTTAGAGACCTGGGGTATGTTAGAGTAATCTCACCATATCACCCGAGTTGGGGAATTAGCCTCTGACTTGTGCAAATATGGAATTTAGATGCTTAATAATAGATGGGGTAGAAAAATAAGCCAAAAACATAGTGCGTGTATTAGACTAAAATATCTCCCTATTTGATGATGGGTCTTATAAGGGGCCTCACCCTTTATAACCTATTATTAGGTTGTAGTCAGGCGAGGGAAAGATTGTACGCCTTAGGAATCTGGATTATTGGAAGGAAATACCAGAAGGTGATATTTTAGTTATGTCTTGTTTTATCACAGCATGGGAGGGTAAGGGTACCTATGTATTTGAGATCTATTTGGATAGAACTTTAATATTCTCATGTATGTGATATGGATTAATTTGTAACAGCTTAATTGAACATTGTATTCAATTCTACTTACTTTTAACAGAATTTTCTGCTTAAAGCTGCAAGCAATACTATAATAAATTTTACATTTCCTGCATTTAAAAGAGAAGTTTCATAGAGTTATTCTACACACTTTGGGGATAATTCCCCTCATTTGGTTTATCTCCTTCAAAGAGTAAAAACAGATTTGTGCATATATATATAAGGATTTTATGGGTTACCTCTAACCCCACCTTGGGTATTGATTAAATAGGAGTTTAGTCACTATTCAATAAACAACACCTTGGATTTAGACATTGTTAATAAATTCTAAATACTCAAACCAGTAACTACACCAACTTGCACGCATTTAAAGTAAGATAGCCGATATTAATTAAGGTGATTATAGGCAGCGAGTGATTAATGGGTTGTTCATGACCGATGCCTATAGCTGAAAAAGATCGGTTAACGAGCTGGAGTGAATATCTTACGCCATAGGCTTATGTGCTTCCTATGAGTGAATTGAAGGTTTAGTTCACTAGGATAGGAAATTACCTGTTAGTCAGAGAGCCTATACGGGACGGACGTACCTCCGTAAACCGCCCGGCGACACTACCCGTTACATTATGCATAGGTGTGGTTTGGACGTTACAATAAAACCAATCACCGTGCCAGATGCCATTACCTTTAAGAGAAGCCTGCGCTAGCCATTATCCCCAATCCAATATACGCTCTCCTGTCTCCCTGTCTGCAGTGTTGCCTGGTCTGATTATTATAAGCCACATTGGGCTTGTTTTCCTGAAGTTGCTTGTAAATAATGGTAGAACGGTTGTGAGCTTGTAGATCGTCTATTTTCAAATTGTCAACATATATAAATATGCACATTGTTTAATGGACGACATATATAGGTTTGAAGTGCTCATGTGGCCTATTATAGTTGCTTCTTTTGGGCTTGTTTTCATAGACCTGGTTGCTTATTTCTCGCAAATTCTGGCAACTCTGCAACCGCACTGAGGGGATTTTACAAGGAGCACACACAACCGATGTTCTAAGCTCTGAACTTTGATTGGCTTTCAATAAAACCACATTTGAGAGACATACGTAAGTATCACCTACATGTTACTGATTAGAGAGAATTTTATATTTTTGTAATCAGTTCATTATTTCCCCATCGATGATGTCATTGGTAGACAGGTTTCTAAGCTGTCCACAGCCCACCTATCAGATCAGAATGAGTAGACGGAAATTGTGCCATCTTATAATGAGCATAAGTGAGGACCAATTATATTAAGATAAGGTTGAAAATGGGTGACATGCTCCTTTAACTCTGCGAGTGTACAAATGGAACCAAATGGACCCGTTTGTACACTCTCAGAGTTACAGACCCGTAAAGGTCCATTTGGTCGGTGGTTGGTCCCTGGACCGGACATTGAGAAACAGATTTTGATTAGGCTATATTACTACAAAACATTTAAACTTTGTCTATTTAAAAATAGTAAATCTACAAGCTCACACCGCGTTGCATCGTGGCGCGTTCTGAGCTTGTAGATCTGCTATTTTCAAAATATTTGTATGAATTTTAGACATAATTGTGATAACTATTGTGGTATTGTGCATGATGAGCACTTTAACTTTTGTCACTTTAAGTATATTTTGATGCCAATACTTTTGTACTTTTACTCAAGTAAACTTTGATTACCAGACTTTTACATTGCAGTATTGATACTTTTACTTAAGTTAAAATAGTTTAGTACTTTTTCCACCACTGCATATCATACTGTATAGTGTGTGTGTGTGAGTGTGAGTGTGAGTGTGAGTGTGAGTGTGAGTGTGAGTGTGTGTGTGTGTGTGTGCGCGTGTGCGTGCGTGTGCGTTTGAGAGAGAGAGAGAGAGAGAGAGAGAGAGAGAGAGAGAGAGAGAGAGAGAGAGAGAGAGAGAGAGAGAGAGAGAGAGAGAGAGCGTGTGCATGCTTCAGTTCCACCAGAGAGAGGATGTGGTAAAGGATGTTACGTAGCCTATGCATGCATGGTCTCTTAACAATGGAACAGAAAGCTGCATTCTTAAGAACTTGCATCTGAGCTCATTTTTTATTTATATTCTTAACTTGTTTTGGTTCTTGACTCGTTATACAGTATCTTATCTTGCATGCAAGGGGCAGTTACATTTTTGTAATGTTCTCATTTACAAACCAAACTTGGTTGATACCAAATAATTAGTTTGGCCATTCTTACCACCAGGCCAGGGATCCAAATGGATCCTTACGGCCAGGTTACAGGTTAAACTGCATGCTACACAGGTTATGTTAAACTGCATGCTACACAGGTCACAGGTTAAACTGCATGCTACACAGGTTACATGTTAAACTGCCTGCTACACAGGTTACATGTTAAACTGCATGCTACACAGGTTACATGTTAAACTGCATGCTACACAGGTTACAGGTTAAACTGCATGCTACACAGGTCACGTTAAACAACAGGTTACAGGTTAAACTGTATGCTACACAGGTTACATGTTAAACTGCATGCTACATAGGTTACGTTAAACAACAGGTTACAGGTTAAACTGTATGCTACACAGGTTACAGGTTAAACTGCATGCTACACAGGTCACGTTAACAGGTTACAGGTTAAACTGTATGCTACACAGGTTACATGTTAAACTGCATGCTATATACAGTAGGTTACGTTAAACAACAGGTTACAGGTTAAACTGTATGCTACACAGGTTACATGTTAAACGGCATGCTACATAGGTTACAGGTTAAACTGTCCATTTGGTTTAATTTGTACACCCATTTGACCATTAACACCACAGATGTCACTATTTTTAATAATATTAACAATGTTTTAAGTTAAAACAACTAAAACAGGTATTTTATTTTTGGAAGTGTGTTCTAATATTAGTCTATTATAGCCAGATAACATCATTATCCATAGTTTTCATTATAAGAAATGTAATGAGTGAATTTGTATAATTGAAAACGAGCTATATTGAAAGATGAAACCCTAACCCTAACCCAAAATCATATTTAAAAAAGTGTTACATTGATATGAATTCATAACAAGTCAACTATGAGGTGGGGGGAAAAAATGAATAAAGAATATTATTTTTGGAGTATTTTGGGCTGAGTTAAATCACTTTTGGTGTTAGCGGGTCAAATTTGAACCGCTAACACCAAAAGTGTCAGTAGGTTTCTAACACAAAGCAAGGGTTAAAATGTGAAGTCAATGTGCAAAGCGCCAAAATAATTGTGCTCCCCTTGATTAAATCAACAATAGTGCCAACTATATTTGCACGTGCATGAATGTGCACGTACATGAACGCGCTTGCATGAAGGATGTGTTCATTAAAATAGCCCTATTTAAAATATTAATAATAATAATTATAATTATTATTATTACATAGCCAGTCTACAAGCTCACAGCGTGTAAGCTTCGTGGCCCATTGTGAGATTGTAGATCTGATGAAAAGACATTTTTATAATATTTGAAGATCTTTTAAAATATTTTCACCTTTAATTACATGCCCATAATATGGACGCAGGGGTTAAAGTGGCCACGGGTTTGGGTGACTGGAAATATGGTCACCCTACTGTGGCCTACGTACAAAATCAAAACTGGTAAGGTCAGACAAGACAAGGTAAATGGTGCATTTATATAGCGCTTTACGTAGATTGTGCAACACACACACACACACACACACACACACACACACACACACACACACACACACACACACACACACACACACACACACACACGGCGGAGGAAACCATGCAAGGCACCAACCTGCTCATCAGGAGCAATTAGGGGTTCAGCGTCTTGCTCAAGGACACTTCGACAGAGTGGAGGAGCCCCCCAGCCCAGGATCGAACTGGGAACCTTGCGGTTTCCAGTTCCCTCTACCCAAGAGAAGACAAGACAAGACAAGACAAGACAAGACAAGACAAGCCAAGACAAGGCAAGACAAGTGTATTTGCATAGCACATTTTAACAAGGCAATTAAAGTACTTTAGATAAGGCATTAAGCAAGCATTAACAGATCAAGGCACAGAGTGAAATGATCACATTATAAAAGGACATTTGAATACAAAAATAAATAAAAGAAGTAAAAGTGTGATGGACTTACTGAGAGGGTAGGAGGTCCGTGGGGGATCCAGAAAAACAGAGGACCCCAACAAGCCTGGCAAAATGAAGAGGAGGAGTCCTACGCCACGCATGATGAAGGACACCACGGGGCGGATAGATGGACCAGAAAGCGAAGATAATATCTTATCTGTTGTCTGACTTCCTGCAGCGATCTAACATTAACATACGGCAGCCAAGTCTGTCTGTCAGACTGTATTGTGATAGAGGGTTTCAGGACCACCCCCTTCCTCTCTGTGGTAAGTAACGCCCGACCTACACCAGACTTTTCAAAGAGACACGCACACGCATGCATATACGCACACACGCACTTCCAGTACTATTTTAAAGCCTGTGTATGTGGGGCTCGTGTATCTGTGAGCCTGGTGTAGCCTTTATCATTGATATCAATTCCAGTAAATCGCAGTAAATTCCACGCGTGTATTGTAACGGTTTCCACTGAATTGGTTAATTTGTATTCGTAGGGGTGCCAGGTAGATTCTGTCTACCAGAGAAATAATACTCCTTATTCCTCTTTTTTGTATTTAGTGAGTTCTTCCTCATCGGAGTTAACCATTAGTGAAACCACACAAAGGACTTATATATAAAATATAAACCCTTTTGTCATTGAGAATAACCAACAAACAAGTTTTAAGTTCAGTTGCAATTCTTTTAGTGAAGAAAGTTCAACCAACCAGCAGTTCATACAATTCAATTCATCAATTGCAAAATCAACCAAAAGTCAACCAGAGGATCAACAGTTTCAAAAAAGAACAAAAAATAAACAAAATATAATTCACAGAATGAAAAAACCCGGGTTATAAGTGTAACCCCTCGTTTTTAACGCAAAACCACAATTCAATGAATTACTATCAGTTCAGGACATCGCACAACACAATGCCACCATAAACCAAGTTCGCTGATAGATAAAGTCACGTACCACGGGCTTTAATAGTCTGTGCCCGGTCCTCAACACGCACGCAGCACGCAATTGTTTAGTCCTCTTCTCACCGAGTAGATCGGCTGCTTGCTGAGTTTCCCCAAACAATAAACAAATAAAACAAAATAAAGTTCACTCCCCCCCGAAACAAAAATAGGCCTACGAGCTCAAATAATAAGTGAAATACCAGTACGGCAGGCAGCGGAGGTAATCTGGAACGGTTCCTTGCGTATCAGTGACGGTCAGCCACAACAAACACTTTGTTTGTTTAGCAGGAACTGCCAGAATGCGGGGAATCGCAGCGTCGTTCAGGATCCGATGGCGGTAGGTGTGTGGCTCCTTCTGGCGAGGGATCAACGTCCATTTCTCGGAGGGCTACGAACACTTTTTAACGGTCTAAACGCACGGTACTAACCCTGAGGGAACGAAGGTCTGACTTCCTCGTCCTCCACACTTCCCACTTCCCACGCTCACTCTCTCGCATCGCAGGTGCCAGCACCGGGGCATTTAATGACAATGGGGTGTCCACGGGGTGATTGACGGGCGGCTCGCGGACCATTTCGGGCCGTCACAGTATGCGTGTGCGTGTGTGTGTCCAAATGAAACTGAACAAGTGCCCCTGCCAATATTTCAAGTGCACTTCTATCTATGAAAATCATTTTTACTTTTTGATTGACCTGACCTGTGTGTGTGTGTGTGTGTGTGTGTGTGTGTGGGGGGGGGGGGGGGGGGGGAGGGGGGGGGAGGGGGGGGGGGGCTCCTCAACCATTTACTTAAAGGTAGGGTAAGTGATATGTTTTAGGTTTACAACTTATAGGCTGGCTATTTTTGTTGCAAGACACTGGCATGAAAATTGGGCCTACCATCATTAGCAAACTTGAGGGTGTTGTTGTCAGTCCACACAGTCGTGTGGGTTCAGGGAGTGTTGCAGAGGAATCAGTACGCAACCTTGTCGTTCGGTATACCACCAGGGCTCCAAATAGACCAGTGTACACATCTACACTTTCTGAGTTAACCATTTAACCCCAGCATCCGTATTGTGGGGAAAGCTTTCGCAGATCGACAATCTCACAATTGATTGTAAGATCATTAGATAGAAATGAAATCGATGGGTCATAATAATTATAATAATATACTTTATTTGTAAAGAACTTAAAAAAAAAAAGTCTTACAAAGCACTTCACAAAGCATAAAATGTGAAAATAAAAACTACATATTAAAATATATATAAAAAAAACGTTAAAAAGGTTATTTCAAAACGCTTTTTGAAACCGGGTTACAAATTGCTTTATTAAAAACAAGATAAAACATACAGAAAGAAAACCAGAAAAAAAAGTAAAACAATATTTTAAAAAATATGAAAGAAGATGAAATAAACAATCAATCAAATAAATTAAAAACAAATCAAAAACAAACATAAATATAGCTGCAAGCAGCAATTAGCGGTTTCGAGAATAGGGGAGAGAGAGAGAGAGAGAGAGAGAGAGAAGAGAGAGAGAGAGAGAGAGAGAGAGAGAGAGAGAGAGAGAGAGAGAGAGAGAGAGATAGAGAGATAGAGAGAGAGAGAGAGAGAGAGTGTGTGAGAGAGAGAGATAGAGAGATAGAGAGAGAGAGAGAGAGAGAGAGAGAGAGTGTGTGAGAGAGAGACAGACAGTGTGAGAGAGAGGCAGACAGACAGACAGACAGACAGACAGACAGACAGACAGACAGACAGACAGACAGACAGACAGTGACAGAGTGAGAGAGAGGCAGACAGACAGACAGACAGACAGACAGACAGACAGACAGACAGACAGACAGACAGACAGTGACAGAGTGAGACAGAGGCAGTGAGACAGACAGACAGACAGACAGACAGACAGACAGACAGACAGACAGACAGACAGACAGTGACAGAGTGAGAGAGGCAGACAGACAGACAGACAGACAGACAGACAGACAGACAGACAGACAGACAGACAGACAGACAGACAGACAGACAGACAGACAGACAGACAAACAGACAGACAGACAGTGACAGAGTGAGAGACAGACAGACAGACACAGAGAGAGAGAGAGAGGCAGACAGACAGACAAACAGACAGACAGACAGTGACAGAGTGAGAGAGAGGCAGACAGACAGAAAGAGAGGCAGACAGACAGACAGACAGACAGACAGACAGGCTACCAGGAGTATGTTTGTAACAAACTAAGAATTCCAAATGATGATCACCTCAATGCATTGTTGGGGACAGGGATCAAACCAGCGACCTGTGGATTCACAGGCTGCCTCTCTTCTTATTGAGCTAGAAATATGGCCTCCCTGATGGTGTCTGTTGATATCTATAGGTTTTTCAGTCCGTTATGAACCAAGCCTCTGTTTTGCTAACTACTCTAGATTACTGGTTGACAAATATTTAACAATAAAGTTTTGTTTTGTGTTCTTGGAATGGAAACTAGTGAAAATAGTTGATCTACAAGCTGACCATGTGTTGCTATCTGAAAAGTTGTGAGATTGTAGATTGGCTATTTTCACAAGAAAGTATGTCGTACATAAAAAACAACTAGTCTCAAAAAAGCATTTCAAGTTATTGTTTAAAAGTTGCACATGTCTGAATTAACAGGGTCATGTTTTGTACAATGCAATTATAACGAAGTCTACATGCGGTGGGATTCGAACAGGCAACCCTGTGGTTTCAAGGCAGATGATTAAGCGATCAAGCTATTGAACCAACACACCTGAACCTGTGAAAAAGGGCCTCACACATTTATTTGACACAGTTTCACACAAATTGCTCAGAAATCCTTGGTTTAAATGTTTTTCAAACTGCTCAATATATTTCGGAATGGAAACTAGTGAAAATAGTCGACCTACAAGCTCACAACGCGTTGCTATCTGAAAAGTTGTGAGATTGTAGATCGGCTATTTTCACAAGAAAGTATATGTCATACATAAAAAACAACTACTCTCAAAAAAGCATTTCATGTTATTGTTTAAAAATTGCACATGTCTGAATTAACAGGGTCATGTTTTGTACAATGCAATTTAAATGTAAACTGTAATCAGTGGGATTTGAACCAGGGACCTTCGGCACATGAGGCTCACACTCTACTGGTGGAGCTATTGAATCCACAGCATCAGACAGTGAGAAAGGAGAATCCAACAAAACAAAACAAAAGGGCGAATGAAGTACGTCATACATTGAAAATAACTACTTTCAAGTATGCATTTCTCGTTATCTTTAACAATTGCACATGCATTCATTGATACAGTCATGTGCAATGCAATTATAATGAAGTCTACATGAGGTGGGATTCGAACCGGCAATCCTGTGGTTTCAAGGCAGATGATTAAGCGATCAAGCTATTGGGCCAACAGACCTGAACTAGTGAAAAGGGAGTTCACACACATGACACACTTTCACGCAAATTGCTCAGAAATCCTGGATTTAAATGTTTTTCAAACTGCTCAAAATTGCAGACAATCTAAGGGTGGAGCTTACTGGTCAAAGTGATACATGTGTTCCTCATGAGTCAAGGCACATGTGTAAGCAGGTTTAATGGCTGTCGGCCAAACGAGGCATGACTTTTGCCTGTTTAAAGTTTCCATTTTCAAAAAATTGCTATAGCGCCACCCTTTGACCAATTGGAGTAAGATTGGTTTCAGTGATACTTGGAATGACCCTCTACAATATTGCAAAGTGTCAAACAAATGTGAGTCTGCATGTATGTGTTAGGGGTAGATGAATAATTTTCATAAAACTGCAATATTCATTGGCTTATAAAAGCTTAACGTTTTCACTTATGGAAAATCCGCTTGCTCACGTTTGTCGGCATTGGTCCAAAGTTCATGTGTAGACAGTTTCGTGCAGATTGCTCAAAGATCCCAGAAAGCTATGGACTTTTACTGCTTTTTACTGCTTTTCATAGAATTCGAAATGGTGGGAGATCTAAAGGTCAGAGGTCAAAAGTCAAAATGTGAAAGTTGTTCGGCATGAGGAGACGCATGTGTGTATTGAAGTTTCATGGCTGTAGGTCAAACAGGGCATGAGTTGTACCTGTTCAAAGTTGGCATATTTCAATTGAGTGCTACAGCGAATTTCATAAAAAGTGACCACGCGGTTAGGCGAGAACTGCCAAAAGCGGCGGAAGATAAGTGAAAGCCAAGGAATGCAATAAGGCTTCGAAGCCTGATAGGCCTCGAAACCTTAAAAAGGCACAGAAGGAAATAAGTATGGATAAAACAGAAAATCAAATAAACTCATTGAAGTAAGCTTTCAGAAGAGATTTAAAAGATGACAGTGACTTTACTAGTCTTAGCTGCTCAGATACGATGTTACAAACCACCTGCACCATGTATGATCATTTAAACGTACCACATACATGTACACATATTGTAAGTAAAAGGGATGGGGAATGGAGATCAGCAAAAAAAAAATGCCTCTGGCTGTTATTACTCAGGTGAATCCTAATGTATTCAACTTTTCATTCAAAACTGTCATGATTAAACTTAAAGGGCAAGACCAGTTTGGTAGAGGTTTGGGTTGTGTAGTTACCTTGCCATGATGTAACTTCAAAGGTGGGCAAGAAATCAAAAATAATTGCTCCATTGATTAGAAATTGATAATTCAAAATATGCTCCTCATTGACATTGTACGGTAAAACAGGTCTCAAAGTCACTCTTTTAACACGTAAATGAACCCAAACAAAGTTGATTCAGAAAATATAGAGCATCACCAAACCCAGTAGTGTTTTTTTTTTTTTTTATAAAAATGTCAACTTCCTGTTGATTTTACTATTTGAAGATCTGGATCCGGATCCGCCGATCCAGTCCGGGTTTTCTACTTATTAAAAATGGCAAAATCAACAGGAAGTTGACATTTTTATAAAAAAAAAAAAACAGTACTGGGTTTGGTGATGTTCTATATTGGAGTCCATGTGGTCACTGATAGGGTTGGGATCCTTTAGGATTTTAACGATTCCAGTTCCTTACAAATAATCTTTAAGACAGTTTTCCACATGAATAATTATGTATTATGGAGCCCAATTTCCAATTACTGTTTCATGGAGAGAGAGGTTCATCCCAAATATATATATATATATATATATTTTAACTCTGGGCATTGTCATATTTGATGTATAAAAGTGCCAGTCAGTCCCCAGTTATGCCAGCACATATTACTCTCTACACATTATTTCTACAGTGATTTGACATGTAAACCTTATTTCTACAGTGATTTGACATTTAAACCATGTTTCAAGTTGGGTTGTCATTCATAACATGTTTCAATCCAAGAACCTGAAACAAAAAGACTAAACATTTACAGGATAGAATGGCACTTTTCATTAACTCTTGTCTATGGATTATATGGCTTAAACATAATTTAAAAAGCATATGCAGATGCATTACTACATCCATTATCAAAGAGTCTTATGTAGACTCGTGCCTTCCTGATGATTCTGAAAATGAAAATGAGTTGAAATACAATTAGAAGCTTTGCAGAATGAGGCCGGTCATATAGTTTGATTAATCTGTTGGTGTATTCACCTCTCAGTTGGCTGCCAGAGTTTTGTTGTTCAGTGAGTTCAATTCTCATTCCATCTAAAAAAGAAAGAAAGAAAAAACATCACAAATATCTCTGCTTACTGGAAATGTAAAACCACTTGGCCTAAAAATATGAATAACTGTGGACAACAGTGTTGCATGTGAACATTTAAACATTAGATACTGTACCGTTTTCATAGTAATTAGATCTCTTGAGTACTTCATAAAAGCTTGCATCACCTAAAGGTAAACAAATACACATTAAAGTGGACTTTGTTTAACACATTTTTTTATTTATTTAATTTGTGAATTAGTAGGAAAAACACTGAACTGATTGATTTGAATGTACTTCCAAAAGTACCATGGGTGGTCACTCATGGTTTAATGAATGAAAGAGATTTATCTTCAGCTGCTATGAACCTATAATTAATTTGAATTCAAATTAGACGCCGTTGTCCTAGTCAGAAAACATGTACCTTAATCCCCATGTATAACGCACAAACTTTTTTTTAATTTTTATTATTGCGCTCTTTTTCTCTCTAAGCACCTTAGCGTCTATAAGTATATCATGCACAGTATACATACATTGCTGCTATGCTCAGGCACCTTAGTTTGTCTCTTATCTCAGGTACTTTGTAAATATGTAGATAACTTGTTTTTGGCCTTCTATTGTTCTCTGTTGATCTCCTTCCCACTTAACCCCCTACCCCTCTTCTTTTTCTCTCTCCCCACTCTTCTTTCTACGGAATTTAACGTTGCGATGGGAGTGTTGTACAAAAACGAATTTCACCCACTTTTTTTACCTTGTAAACCTGTGATGTGACAATAAACCTGATTCTGATTCTGATTCTGATGTTAGAAGTATCCTTAATCAACATGATTGGTTCATCACACTGACCGTGCTGCAGTGGTAGGTACACATCATCAAGAGCCCCACTTTGATTGGTGTTCTGGTAGTCAGCTGAGCTATGATTGGTCCCCTGACACTGAATAGGTCTGTAATTAAAATATAACATATCATAAATCAAGTTGAAAACAAGATGAATTTACTGCTGTCATGTTGATGAATAGACAGAGATCAATGCTGTATTTACCTGACACGACCTGGATCTGTGAATCAAATAAAAACATATAATAACTTAAATATTTGAACCAAATAAAAAGATGCAGGCCTAATTGTTTGTCATTTTCTCCTTCATGAGAAAGCCTGTTAAAGAGGTGGTGACAATATCACAATGTCATACTGTCCTGTGAACAGAGCAGTTTTGACAAAGAGCCACACCGACTCAAACCACTGAGAAGTTACTGTGCTCAGCAATGGACATGAACACATTTCTAACAAATCAAGTGATACACCTGAACCTGAACCAAAATTACACTCCCAACTTTCATATTCCACATTAAAACTAAATTAAATTAGATTACAATAATCGGATTGGTTCTTTAAAAAGTATACTTTACCATTTTCATAGTCACTGGAGTGCTGGATTAATTCATAGATACTGTTGTCACCTATAGGTAAACAAAAGCATTAATGTGGTGCTTATTGTGGTTATTTTAAACATGGTTTGAATGTAGTTAATTGTTCTGATAATTAGGAAAAACACAAAACAAACTGAATGTAATGAGCTTCCAAAAAGGACACTCATGTTTTCATAAATGAAGACGTATTATTTTGATTTGAAGTTATAATTCATTTAGATTCAGATTAGAGGCAGCTGTCCTTGTCAGAAGAACTTGTCAGAAGTATCCTTAATCAACATGATTGTTGCATCAGACTGACCGTGCTGCAGTGGGAGGTGCACATCATCAAGAGCCCCACTTTGATTGGTGTTCTGGTAGTCAGCTAAGCTATGATTGGTCCCCTGACACTGAACAGGTCTGTAATTAAAAGTAGAAGTAAATGTAGAAAACAAGATGGAATCTACTGCTGTCATGCTGTCAGAGATCAACTTACCTGACACAACATAGATCTGTAAATGAAAAACAAAGAATGAACCTTAAATATTTGAACCTTTATATTGTCATGCTGTAGACCTCTGTATGTTTTATGGAGAATTACTCTGTGATTATAATCTACAGAGATAAGATAACATAAGATGAGATAAGATATTAATTCTCAAGGAGGAATTGGTAGACAGTAAACAGCAGCAGTCATTCCACAGAGAAAGCAAAAACAGCATATAATAAAGATCACTATGACAGAAATATATCAAATAGATAAAAAGATAACATGGCAAAAAAAAACAATAATAAAATCCCCCAAATAATACAATTAATACAAAATAGTGTGGTTTGTGGTCTTAATGATAATATATAAAGTTGACTAAGGTACAGAACAACCTCAACCTCCTCAGTATGTTTTATGGACAGTTGTTCAGTGATTATAATCTAGATGATCCATCTAATGTAGTCGTTCTCACCTTCGGATGTTCTGTATCGACACAGCAGGACCAGAAAGATGGTCAGAAGAATCACAACAAGAAGTCCTACAATCAGTCCAATTATAAGTGGAGAAATCTGTTCCACAGGCCCAGACACTGAAGGATGAAAACAGCATTGGCAATAATGAACTCATTTTAGCATTTAGTCTATGGACATTTGAAATAAATAGATTAGCATTAGAATAACTTATTTTAGCATTTAGACTGTAGTTTATGTCCCGAAATGTGATTGAACTACTCCTATAAACCTGGTAGAACATTGTTATGTCTGCTGCACTGTATAATAGTTTATTCAATAAAGCTATAAAATCTGAGCTATAAAATCTGTCATTTTTTCATATATGTAAGTTTAATGAGTGGCTTTTTAACTTTTATTCAGCATAGATTAACAATTGCCTGAGTAAAAATGTGTTTTCCAAATTAGTACCATACATGAAACACAGAATTTTGACTAAGAAAAAGCAATTCTCAAAGGTGTATACTTACTGTGTAAATAAATTAAAATGTGTTACCAGTATACTGTACTTACGTGTCACTGCCATCCAGCTCTGTGGTGACTCTTCTCCAGAATATTTACACTTGTAGAAGCCCTCATTAGACTTAGATACAGCATGTATGAGTATCTCTCCATTGGTTTTAGTTTGGACCAGTTCTTCATTTCTATAAAAGTCCACGTTGGAGAGTGAAAAGTATTTTTTGTGTTCGCATCGAAGAGTCACAGAATGTCCCTGAGTCACAGGATGAACAGGACTCACCAGGATGACAGAACCATCTGTAAAAGAGTTCATAATTTATAAACAGTCCAAATGTTAGTTGCAGTATTATTGTTAGGTATTGAATGTAAGTAACTGGACTCACCATGTACTGTGATGTTGACAGCATTGCTGTACTCTCCTAATCCAGACTCACACCAGTACACACCACTGTCATTTGTAGATACGTTTCTCGTCCATGTAGATTGATTAATTAATAGTCCAGATGATAACTCTTTTACTCGATCATGATAACCCTTCATTTTCCATTCAGTAGAGTTTCCATCACAGCTCAGTGAGACAAACTCAGAGATGAAGTGCTGAGTTCTGTTAGAACTCACTGTGAGAGAAGCTGAAGAATGATCTAAAAGATCTAAAACACAACGCAGGATCAGAGGTCAAACAAACAGCACTGTTACGATGGCAGAGTGAATTAAACTCAAGAAAAGTGAGATGATCAGACAATGTGAAAGAAATATAAATGCACATGAAATTATGAGTCACACTCACCACCAGACCACACAAACTGAGGTTCACTGTCCCCAGTGTAATAAACTGGGTCTCCTCTCCCAGCTTTACACACATATCCTCCTGTGCCTGTAGGACCATGAATGATGTAGGAACCATCTACAGTCCCATTGTGGCTACCAGGTAAGAGCTCATAAGTGCAGGAGTTGTCTGATGGTTTAGGTACAGCCCTGTACCAACAGAACCCCCAGCCTTCAGATGATTCTTTAACATCACAGCTCAGAGTCACCGAGGCTACAGGACTTAACCATGAAGGAGACAAACCCAAAACCGACTGGGGTTTTGCTGTTGGAAAACACATTTCTTTGAATTATAAACATTGTTGACATAGATATTGTTGTTTCATGCAGTCTTTCAGAAGTTGCCACTCCCATTGACAATATTCTCTTTACATTTTCTATATAAAGGAGATATATTCTGACTTACCTGACACAGTCAATTTAACAGCATCACTCCAGCCTGTTGAAGACTGCTGGTCATTTTTGGCACGACCCTTGCACACTGCTGTGATAGACAAAGGCACTGCTGATTCTGAATTCAGCCTGGTTTTCTGGTTTGTATGAAGCTGAGCTTGTTGTGAACCATTCATACTTCCAGTCTGTGTCACTTCTCCCCAGTATCTCACACTTGAGAGTGATGGTCTCTCCCATGAATACAGTGTATGTGAGACCAACTGGGATGCAGGATCAAAACAGACCTGCCCTCTGTTCAAATGAAATGCAATCCAAATGAGTATACAAAATGACTGCATAGAGATCTGTTTGTATGTAGAGGTTTGATTCTAAACAGAACAAAATCAGACAAAA
Source organism: Gymnoscopelus microlampas (assembly GCF_963454915.1). Lineage (NCBI taxonomy): Eukaryota > Metazoa > Chordata > Actinopteri > Myctophiformes > Myctophidae > Gymnoscopelus > Gymnoscopelus microlampas. The sequence continues at coordinate 37,774,866 of NC_139956.1, read as the reverse complement.
TGGTCTAATTTAACAATAACAGCCTATCCTCCATGTCAAATCTACAATAAAAATACCACGTCATTAGTTGTATAGTTCTTGAAAAAACAATGCGATGTCAACCACTTAAACCCTATACACTTTACTGACCAGAGCCCAACAGGTTTCTATATAGTCTTTCTGCCGTCTACAGTATAAGAGTTTGCGGGGCTCGAACCTGGGACTTTCTACTTCCCGGGCGGGCTATCTACCCATTCAATTATGTCTGCCCTCATAGATAGGCATAGGACCACCATAAGGCGGCGCTATGGACTAATGCACTACAGGAAATAGGCAGGAAGTGACTTGTGGTCCAAGACAAACAATAGGAACGCAAGACCCGTCATCTCCGGTTTACTTTTCGTATCTGTGTGATGTAGGTGGCCGCCTTTTAGTAGACCAGAAGTAGGTTGTGAGTATTAATTCCAGTCGGAAAAGTGAATCTGAATACAGCTCCACCCATTCTTTAGCCTGAACTAAATATTGGACGCATTCTTCACAAGCCACACGTCTTCTGAACATTCTGAAACTAAAATGGCATTTGTCAGAGAGAAAAATCAGGAGAAAATCTACTTTGTTATCAACCCATTTCTGTCCCAGCAACAAGCTCGCAAGATCGATAGCAACAGTAATCACAGAACGTTCGCAAGATCGTTTTGATTGATTGATTGAATATTTGATTAGGCAAAAAATGTAAAACAGCACAGTTACATTTAAAATACTTTGTCTAAAAGGTCCGTTCATAATACAACATAAATAGGTACAACAGAATAGCTTATTCTGCTTATAAATAATACAAAACACTATTCACCTTAGGCCCCAGCCACACTGTAAAATACATTTTAGCTCACTATATATGTTTTTTTTTACAAAGCAAATGAAATGACTCACCAATTCTGTCTATGGTGACTGCGTCACTGTATTCAATGTAGTAAACTGGTTCTCCTCTCCCTCCTCTGCACCAGTAGATTCCACCTTCAGACACACTGATTGGTCCAGTAGAGTATTGAACAGCATCTTGCATGATCAGTGAGTCCTTGTTAAGCTGGTACCAGTAGTAGTTCCATCCGGATGAGCCCTCCACAGAGCAGCTCAGTGTAACACTGCCCCCTTCTGGTATGTCTGTTTGATCAGCTTTCAGTATGGCCGTTGTATCTGTTCAAATTAGGAAGAAAAAAGAGAAGGGTGGGCATGGGGAGCAAAGTGAAGAGAGAGAGAGAGAAAAAAAACAAAAAAAAACAATGTATCTACATATTTACGTACCTGAGGTTGAACATAAGATGCGTGAGCATAGCAGCAGATGTTGTTAGTTAAGGTGCTAGTAAAATATCAGTGCGTATATGGGATTAAGGTGCAAAGTATCATCGCGTGTCAGGTTGCCGTCAAACCTGAAACACCTTTCACTGGTATAATCCACAGGTAGGTCCATGAAGTCCAAGGCCAGCCAGCAGATAGGCGGTGATCATGCCTTGTTCAGCAGTCTAATGGTAGCCAGGTGGAAGCTGTTCATGAACCTGGTGGTGTTGCCCTTGGTACTGTGGTAGGCCTCCTTGCCTGACCACGGTTGTTGTAGGGGTATGAACAGTTTGTGGCTAAGTGGGGCCTTTCCTTAATGATGCGCTGAGCTTTGACTACACACCTCTTCTGTACAGTTCCTAGAGCGAGGGAAGCTTGCCTCCCTGCGCTCTGCCGACCAGTAGAAGTTCCATTCAGATGAGCCCTCCACAGAGCAGCTCAGTGTAACACGGCCCCCAACTGGTATGTCTGTTTGATCAGATTTCAGTATGGCCTTTGGTTTATCTGTTCAGATTAAAGGAGACACACCATGAATTTAAAAAATATATTTGATATTTAATATCATAGGTGTATGTCCCTCAAACCATTTTCAAAAGGTTTGAGCCTAAATCAACACTCAGATACTCATCCCAAGTCAATTCTCTCAGGCTTATAAAGCACTTTCACCTGCAATACCACATTGTCCTGTTTGGCACGGGGCGCTATTGAGTCAGTTTGTATGCATGTTATCTCCTGGTTCTGTGTGGAAAAAGTAAAAAAAAAAAAAAGTAAACATTTTTCAAAAAATTCAATTTTTTCCCCCTTTTTTTTTGGGGGGGGGGGGGGGGGTTAGAACTGAAAAACGGGAGGAATTGTTCCCAGACGTGACGTAGGCAGGGGGAACAAATCTGACGGACTGTTTTCAGACCAATTTACATAAAAACCACAGATAGCCTATGAAAGCCTGCATGCTCGAAGTCGGGTATTTTTTGGAACAGAAGAGAGGTGGGAGAGACCAAAAACACACAAAAATTAAGAAAAAGTTAAAATTCATGGTGTAGACCCTTTAAGAAGAACATTTTAAAACTAGAACCGGCATTTCCTGGGGAAACTATGTTCTAGCTGAAAGCTTTGCATACATCATTAGTTACTTTAAAAGTGGCAAGGCCACACTTACTCAATCCAGATGACATCGTTGTCGCGTTGAATAACTGGACGTTTGTGGGGACGTCAACTAGTGTGGTGACAGTCGTGTCTCCTATACGGCCAAATGGGAATAGTGCTCTTTTTATATATATATGTACCTATAAATACGCCTAGAACTACAAAACTGTTTCACAATAACAATGTAAGATATTTACAATGAACAACACATTTTTACATGCATAGATTATCAAGGAAAATACAACTTTCAATATCAAACGAGTTTCAATTTGCCATTTCCTAGTTGTACAGACTGTTAGCCGTCTACTTTTATGGGGACTAACTGACATTCATATGCACATATAGACATACCTGTTGTGTTCAGTTAATAATTGTTCTATTCTACATTATACTATAAGGTGGTGCAATGGGCTAATGCACTATATGACATTGGAGGAAGTGACTTGTGGTCTTGGTTTGTTATTTACTATACAGGTATGCTATGATGGAACATGTGCCTTGCAATTGTTATTAAAATCAGTAACCATCCTACCTGATCCTCACTTATTCTAGTTATAAACAATACAAAACACTTCAGCTTAAGCCTCAGGCCAACTGTAAAATACATTTTACTGTAGTTCACTATTTCTTTTTGGTTTGTTTTACAAAGAAAATTAGGACTCACCAAGGGTGTCTATGGTGACTGCATCACTGTATTCAGTGTAGTTAACTGGTTCTCCTCTCCCTCCTCTGCACCAGTAGATTCCACCTTCAGACACACTGATTGGTCCAGTAGAGTATTGAACACCATCTTGCATGAACAGTGAGTCCTTGTTATGTTGGTACCAGTAGTAGTTCCATTCAGATGAGTCGTCCACAGAGCAGTTCAGTGTAACACTGCCCCCTACAGGTATGTCTGTTTGGTCAGCTTTCAGTATTGATTGATTGATTGATGTACTTTATTTAGTAAGACATGAGAACAGTACATGACAGTACATAACAGTACATGGAAGTACAAATTCGCAATACAAGGTCTACTAAACTGGATAGCTCAGTTAAGCACGTAGCTTGTTTAAGATGAGATCCCCATGCACACAAATCATGTTGACATATAAGAGACAGACAGATATACACACTACTATACAGAATGTCATACAATCAGTTTACAGGTTACTGGTATGAAGGGTGAAAAATATGTACAAAAAAGAAAGAGAGGGGGGGGGGGGGTTAGGTTAGGACATGGGGTAGGTTAGGACTTGGACAGGGGCCATTTTTGAATTGCAGCCTCCTGAAGGTGTATCTTTAGGGCATTTTTGAAAGTGAGTAGGGTTTTGCACTCCTTTACTCCTTTTGGTAGGGCATTCCACATTTTAGATGAATAGCATGAGAAAGAGTTCATTCCCTTTGTTGTGCCAAATCTGGGTTGAACATGGTTTGTGGAGCTGCCTCTGGTGTTATGATCATGGACTTGATTAACATTTTGGAAGTATTTTGACAAATACAGGGGGATCCCAATGTTGTGGTGTATCTTGAAGACCAGGCCCATAGCAAGTTGCTGTACTCTGTCCTCAACCCTAAGCCATCCAAGCCTAGCAAAATGATCAGGGGTTAGATGGGTTTTGTAATTGAGGCCAAGAAGTAGCCTTACAAGTTTGTTTTGGGATGTTTGGAGCCTTGTTTTTAGGGCCTTGGAGGTGTTGTGATACCATGAAGTGCATGCATAATCATAATGACCTTGTATGAGGGCCCCTACAAGAATCTTCAGAGTATTTTTACTGACTTTACGATCAAGTCTCCACATCCTCCGTGTTATTTTGTGGACCTTTTTGATCGTCTTTTCAGCGTTTTTGTCACCTGAGAGGTTTGCCTCCAAGATGGAACCCAAGTAGGTAATTTCCTCCTTTCTTGTGATAACATTTTCACCCACTTTGATCGTGAAACTCTCAGCCTTTCTAAGGTTAGGGTTGGACCCAAAGAGGATGGATTCAGTTTTACCCAGGTGTAATGAGAGTTTGTTGTCGGAGAGCCAGATGCAGATCTTGTTGAGTTCAGTGCTGAGGGTTTTCTCAACCTGCAGCCTGTCCCTGTCCGAGACCAGCAGAGCCGAGTCATCTGCGAACAGGAACAGTTTGCAGTCGCAAGCTGAAGACATATCATTCACATATATCAGGAACAGTAGTGGTCCTAGTATGCTTCCTTGAGGAACACCACAAGTCACTGGGAGGGGAGGGGACTGGGTGCCGTTTACTTCCACCACTTGCTCCCTCCCTTCCAGGTAGGATCTCATCCAGTTCACCGACGTGTCGTCAAAGCCTATTGCTTTGAGCTTATTGATCATAATTGGGTGATTAACGGTGTCAAAAGCCTTCTGGAGGTCCAGCATGACCATGCCGCAATATTTGCCCTTGTCGACATCTTGTTTGATAGAGTCGTTCAAATAGAGAAGGCATGTGTCAGTGGAGTGGTTTGTTCTGAAACCAGATTGGAATTCGTAAATTAGATTTTTTTCGGCAAGGTACTTATCAACCTGTTCATAGACTATTTTTTCCATGACTTTCGAGATGGAGCTAAGAATAGAAATAGGGCGGTAGTTGCCAGGGTCTAATTGGTTTCCTTTTTTGTACAGAGGGGTCACTCTTGCTTTTTTGAAGTCGTTAGGGACCCGTCCCTGTATGATGGAGAGGTTTATTATGTGGGTAATGATTGGGGCAATGGAGGCGGCTGAGTCTTTTAGAAATTTAGCGGGGATGTTGTCGGGACCTGTGGCTCTGTGTTGTTGGAGTGCACTCAATTTTTTAAACACCTCATCTGTTGACACAGGGGAGAGTTTAAAATCGTCTTTGCGTACACCCTGTTTATCGTAAAATGAATCAACATACTCTCCACCATGACTCCCAGAGTGAGGGGGTAGTTTTTCAACTAACTCTGAGGCCACGGTCGTGAAGAATATGTTGAGGATTTTACTCACTTCCCGTTTGGATGAAATGAGAGTGTCATTCACCTTGAGGTTTATGTTTGTAAACCTGGTTTTCAATTTCTTGCTGCAGCCTAGTAGGTTGTTGAATAGCTTCCAGAGCTCACGTGGTTTGTTTTGATTTTCCTCAATTTTGCCATCGAGGTAGCTTTTTTCTGCTAACAACAGCATGCCATTAACCTTGTTTCTTAGCATGTTTTTCTCTTTTTTGAGTTTCGCTACGTGGGATTCGAGACCTTTATTGAAGCTTTTGGCAAGTTTGATCCTACTTTTATGATAGTCAGAACACTTTTTGTCTCTGACTTTCATGGTAGTAAGGATATCCGAATTCATCCATGGAACCGAGCGGGTTTTGACCCTGATGGTTTTCATGGGAGCCACACTGTCCAAAATTGGAATGAATTTGGTTTTGAAACCAAGCCAAGATTCGTCTACCTGTGTGCTGTTTAGTACGTCGGACCAATCCTGTTCCTCCAGTCTGTGATCTAAGTCCTCACTCTTGTAGTTTTTGAGGTCTCTGATCGTGACTGTTTGGTGGTAACCGGTCTTTGGTTTACGTTTCTTTCTGGTGCAGAAGATCATGTTATGATCAGATATGCCACAGGTAGAAACACCACTATTGAGGATTTTGTCCTTGTCCGTTGTTAGAATGAGATCTATGATAGTTTGAGTGGAAACACACAGCCTTGTGGGCTGAGTGATCAGCTGGTGGAGTGAGTGCCGATTACAAAACCCCCTGAATGACTTAAACACTGACGCTTCCTTACGGAGCATGTCAGTGTTAAAGTCACCAAGAAGTACTGTCTCCTCATTGTCCACTTTAGCTAAACATTCATCAAGTCTATCATAGAAATCAGTCTGGTTAGGAGGTCTGTATATGGTACCGACTAGCACAGGTTTAGCATTTTCAAAAATGATCTCGACCCACACAGCTTCAATGTCTGCATCATTCAGGTCTTCACGAAGGATGCAGACATTGTCTTTATGTACATACATGCATACGCCGCCCCCGTTTCTGTTTCTATCTTTTCTGAAAAGTTTGTAGTTTTCAATCTCAATATCAGTATCATCTATCGTATGATCAAGTTTCGTTTCAGAGAAAGTTAAAATGTCAACCTTACCATCATAAAACATCTGCTTGATTTGTGTTAGCTTGTCTCCTACAAGGGAATTCACATTGAGGTGTATCATGTGCAAGCCAACGCCAAACGATTTTTTCATTTGTTCAATGAAAAGATGACTGTCCACTGATAGTCCACAGAGAGAAGCAGTATCGGGGGGGGAGGGGGGTGTTGAGGTGTTAGCGTCCATCAAAGCCTCTGTTTCGCTGTGCGCGGCCATCTGTGGGGGTTGGGGGGGGGTGGGGGGTTGGGCATCGTCTGGTTCTCGGTGGTAAGCAACCAGCTGTGGGGCTTGGGGGATGGGGGGATGGGGGGTTGAGGGGGGCCTTCGTCTGTGTCCACGGGGGTCCATCCTGGTCCTTGTGCCGCCTGGAACCGCCAGAAGTGTCCGTGGATAGGTTTCTTCCGTTGCGCAGCGTCTCTCCGTCGCGCGTCGTGGAGCGGCGAGTACAGCTGTGGTGTTGATGCAGTCCGAGGGTGCGTTGGCTTGTTGGGAACGAGAGCTAGCGGCGTGGGTTTGTTGTTGTTGTGCGACGTTGTCGCTGGCAACGATAGCAACGTTAGCAGCGCTAGCTTCGTTGGCCAAGTTTGCCTCTCTCGCCAGACGGGCAGAAGTTTGCCTGGTGGTAACTGGGCCTGGATTAACGTGGATATCACCCGACAGGAGAAGAAGAATGATGATTAAAAATCTTCGGTCCATGCGTCCTGTCGGGGGCGCGTACTTTCTAGTCGAGTCCATGGCTAGGAGCATATGGAGAGCTCCAGCCGCGAACCCCAGATGCTTTGTTTCTGTAGTGTCGAGTAGGTAGAAGTCCGAGTGTTTTTCGTTTTTCATTTCCCGTGGATTACCCTTTTCTGTCTCCATCAGGTGTAGATTTTGTGGGTATTCTAGGAATGAATCCGTCGTCCACGAAAGGATGAAAATGAAAAGTAAATCCAGTGAAAAACTGGCAAATATGTTGCCGTGAGAGCGCGTCTCCAAACGGGAGCGCGGAGAGCGCGTCTTCATGCGACTTCTCATCTCGACGTCTAGACTAGACCTTGGATGGCCTTTGGTTTAGGGGCAGTGAACATTTGCCTACCTGAGTGGAGGAATGGAAGGGAAGAGGCGGAAAGGGGGGAATGATAAAAAAGAGGAGAAAGAGGGAACAAAAAAGAAAACAAATGTGGAACATGTTTCTGCCCGACAGCAACGATATATAATACCTATAGTTAACAATCTGTACTTTACTTGTCTTCCAAAGCGCCATCCACCTCCATGTGGCTCAGGGATGTTATGTCTTATGTTAAGTTGGGAAATATAAAATATTCTGTAAAAGGCAACTCTGCAATTTTTTCCAATAAAGTGGATCCCTTTATAACCTACTTCAACTCCCTACAAACTCTGCCCCCTGACTGAGTCCCCCCTTACCTACCCCCCTTCCCCCTTTCCTCCCCTCTTTTTCTTTTCTCTCCTTTCTTCTTTTCTTTTTGTTCCCTCTATCTCCTTTTTTCTTTTCTTTGTTCTACTTTTTTGTTAAATATAAGTTATCCCTATTTAAAACTGCCTTATTTAAAACAATTCTGCCAACAGTGTAGACATTCCAAATAATTTGTATTTCTCTTTTTACTACAATACTTGTTTCCATTTTTTATATACAGAGACAATGTGGGGTTAAAAAATAAAAAAGAGGGATATAATTATTCATGCATATATGCACCTGTACCTTTGTAGCCTAAGCTTGCATTGAATTCCCTAATACAATTACAAAAAAAAAAAAAAAAAAACACCTGTAATATAATATCTAAAAATGTTTTTAGAGCAGGGCTCTAATCGTGACTTGATTGGTCAGTATGTGTTAGCCTGGAATCCAGACTTAGCTCCGTTCGGTGGATTTTGTGAGAAAAAAAGAATCTGCTGAACGGAGCGAATCAGTCTGGATCCCAGGCTAAGTGTGTGTGTGTGTGTGTGTGTGTGTGTGTGTGTGTGTGTGTGTGTGTGTGTGTGTGTGTGTGTGTGTGTGTGTGTGTGTGTGTGTGTGTGTGTGTGTGTGTGTGTGTGTGTGTGTGTGTGCCGGTGCACCTCCATGAAACCCAGACGAAGGTTCCTATGGATAGTGGTCACCATATGATGTTTAAGGCAAATATTCCACTTGCACACATTTTACTCCCATTATTAGCTGACAATAGTGAATACATTAATACAGTATGTTCTCTTGTATGATGAAGTAGGGCATTCATTTCCAAAAAAAAACATAAAAAGTTGAAATATGGAGATAAGAGATAAGAACATTTCAGTGTTAGTGCATTACAAATGAATGTGGAGCCAATAACAGCATTATAACTATAGTAACCAGAAATGTTCAGAAAGAGCAGATCCACAGAACAACCTCACACAACGCATTGCCATTTCCTGGTTGTACAGACTGTCAACTGTTCACTTTTGTGGGGACTTACTGACATACACACATGTAGACATACAGTACCTGTTGTGTCCAGTTAAAGCTGCACTATGTAACTTTCCTCTTCTACGCTGGATTTGAACCCGGGTTCCTGCGCAAGAGCTTACATTTTTACCATTTTACCACGCTAATAGAGCCTGCCTGCTTGCTCAGGGGATAAATTGAATCTGGACCATCAGGTAAAAATTTGTGGTGGTTACAACCACCCCAATTGCATACGTTATATTGTATTAACATACTCTACCATACAGATTGGACAAAATAAAAATGTATTCAGTTAAAAAACTCACATAGTACCGCTTTAATTGTTCTATTCTTCATCATACCATAAGGTGATGCTGTGGGCTAATGCACTACAGGAAATAGGCAGGAAGTGACTTGTGGTCTTGTAATTGCTTGTTTGCTATTATTGTTTCCATAGGAGACGAGACGTAAGAGAGCCCTTGTTTTTCGGCGGAGGCGACGGAGGCGCGCCGTCTGAAGCAGACTTGAGCCACAAGAGGCACCGCCGAGCGAGCTAAAGCGAGCAAGTCACCGTGCCGAGCGCTGCGTCGTACTGCTTCAGACGGCGTGCCTTTCGATATCTCCGACATGTCTGCTCCGCCTCGCGCACGGTCCAAGTGAATACAGCGGAGTGCTCCCTACCCCCCCGCTTCAGCCAATCACAAGCCGTGGCTTGCGTCTCTTCTCCTACGGAAACAATACTCGCTGATGGAACATGTGCCTTGCTACTGTTATTAAAATCAGTAACCATCCTACCTGATCCTGACTTGTTCTAGTTATAAACCATACAAAACACTATTCGGAGTAAGCCTCAGGCACTACTGTAAAATACGTTTTAGCTCACTATTTTTTTTTTAACAAAGCAAGTGAAATGACTCACCAAGTGTGTCTATGGTGACTGCATCACTGTATTCAGTGTAGTAAACTGGTTCTCCTCTCCCTCCTCTGCACCAGTAGATTCCACCTTCAGACACATTGATTGGTCCAGTTGAGTATTGAACACCATCTTGCATGATCAGTGAGTGTTTGTTAAGTACCATGTACCATGGCGCTGGTTGGTACCAGTAGTAGTTCCATCCAGATGAGCCCTCCACAGAGCAGCTCAGTGTAACACTGCCCCCTACAGGTATGTCTGTCTGGTCAGCTTTCAGTATGGCCTTTGGTTTAGGGGCAGTGAACATTTGCCTTTCTGAGTGGGGGAATGCAAGGGAAGAGGTGTAAAAGGGGGAAGGATAAAAAAAGAGGAGAAACAAAAAAGAAAACAAACGTGGAACATGTGACAAATGGAAAAGGCCAGGCTACTTGTGCGTCTTCCCACCCAGTGTTTCATCCAACTGATGCTTAAACCATAGATTAATTGAAATTTGAGAGCTTGGTGAGAATCCAAAAGACATGGGTTCGATCTCCACCTATGCCAACTGGACAGGTGAAGGGGGTGTTTCTGGAAAGAACTTGAAGGGAGGGAGAAATATCATTGCAAGTGGAGGCAGTGGATTTTATTGGCGAGAAGTGATCACATATGGGGGGAAAAAAACTGACACTTTTGAGTGTAATGTTCCTTTAAACAAGAACAAGAAAGGCTTCAATTGAATTATCATATGAGTGGACATATGTGTACCTTTAAAAGTAGAAAAGGTTGAGAACGATTTACCTTTTATCGATTAATCCGAACCTAAAGTTAACAATCTGTTATGTAATATTAAAAAAAAGATTTTGCGCGTGCGTGCGTATGCGCGTGCGTGCATGTGTGTGGGTGCCGGCGCATCTCCATGAAACCCAGACGATGGTTCCTATAGATAGTGGTCACCATATTATGCTTCCTCTAGGACCACTATTAAGGCAAATCTTCCACTTGCAAATTACCAGCTGGATTGCCCCTACTGCCTTGGCGACCCAATGGCCTTTCCTCCAATGCCGACATTAGGCCAACAATTTCACTTGCACAATTGCACACCAAATGTGAAATGAAAAACTTTAAAACCACTATTATTGCCACCATTATTAGCTGTCAATGGTGAATATATTAATATATCTATATATACAATTTGAATCCTGCGCCATGTCGGTTGTCCGTATGCGACGCCAGTGTGACGGTGTGACGTAATCTGACATCACGATGACAACGCCAGTGTGACGTAATCTCACGACAGCATGACATCACATGACATCACATCCTACCTATAAATTATAGGATGCCGTCAGATCGCACCAGTTCGACGGCTTCCATAGTGGGTTTTGGTCATTGGAGAGGTGATGCACGTCACCTCTTTCTGAAGTGGGTACTTTCAAAGCCTGCCGTGGATTTCGGAGAGCACAAAACTCTCTCTCACACTGTGAGGTGCCTGTAAGGTGGCACTGCAAAGTGAACGACGCGTCACGCTAGACGTTCGGGCCGCGTAGCGGCCCGAACTTCTAGTATTAATACACTTGTATGAAAAAGGAGAGCATTAAGTTACTGGAGTACAAAAGATAATATGACATGAGATACTAGTCAAATGGAAGTATTTCTACTTTAATGCAGCACAATATTAGTCTTTTTAGTTCTTTTCACTTTTGGAGTATTTACAGAATGTTTATAGAATTTCACACCGACCGAATACTGTCTTACAGCATGACACAGGTGTTTACAGATGTTCTTCAAGGATGAAATGATGGAAATATTTATTACCCGTGATGACACTGTGTATGTCAACAGTGTAGTTGAAATGTGGTAGGTGAACTCTGCAGGTCACGGATCCTGCTTGCCACACTGTCACGTTCCTCTGGACAACGTAACAGTGTTGAGAACGTCTGACTGTCACTGAGGGTTCAGCAGTGACGTTGTTTCTCTCACTGTTCAGCCAAGACACCTCAGGTTGTGGATACCAGCACCCACAATCACATGTCAAAGATACACCATATTTTTTTCCATTTGGAGAGATCACTGGCTGAGACACAGCCCCTGTAAAAACACATAAACATGATTATCTGTCTGTCTGTCTGTCTGTCTGTCTGTCTGAATGCATTTTATTTTAATAAGAATTATAAATCACAAATGAGAATCTAGAATAATACAATTTTTAACATATTAATAATAACATGGAAAAGTTTGAAAACCACTGTCAAAGGGAGTTAATGAAAGCTTTTTTGTTTTTACCACAAAACCTTACCAACAAGGAACTGGATCAAAGTGCTGCTGTTCAGGGTTGGAACAGAACACTTGTAGGTCCCCTCGTCTGAGAGCTGCACCCTGAGCAGCTTCAGTGAGATGTTACCATGAGGCAGCTGCTCATTGAACAGGAACGTCCTCCGTTGGTACAATGGGTTGAGCTGTTCAAATATGTAACGTCCATCTTGGCGGAAGTGCACGTACGGCGGCTTCAGGTCAGGTCTCGTCCACTCCACTGTCTTCCTCTCCATGTTGACAAGTGGCTCAATGTGACAAGGAAGGATCACATCATCCAACTCTTTGGCCAGCAAGGCCTGAGACGACCCGATCACCTGTTGTCCTGATAGAAATATGTCATAATGTAAAGGATGAAGTATGTGACAGGTGGAAATACTATCTTCACTGAGTGAATGAAGAGAATAGATAGAAAATCTATTTTCACCTTGATTGTGTCCAAGGAAGCTACTCACCACTGAAAGAAATTGAGACATTATAAAGATAAGCATTAAATAAGTTAATTGTAATTATTCCTAATTAACACAACACCAATATAGACAGTTACAAAAGTTGACTCAAGTTTAATAGGAACAAATAACAAGCAACAATAATTTGTCCATTTCGCTAATGTTTTATTATATATGGGTAATGATAATTGACCAAGTTTTAATCAGAACGCTAATTAGAACATTCTTGCCTTCTGCATTTATATATGTGTGTGGACAGTGGTTTAAAGTTAAATGTTGAAAACGTTTCATAAAGTATGATGACAATGACAAGCTTAGACTCTGAAAGACTGCATTAACGTTTCTGACTTGATGTTGTAGAAGAATAAATGTAAATACGATTTGTAAAACTATTCTGATATCCAACAAATGTTGTGCATGTTGTAGCTAGTTACAATAATTTGTTAATGTGTAAATGAATGAATGAAAAAAAGATTACATTTTAAAAATGGTATACTATAGGAGCCGTTGCAAGAGGCTGTCTCTGTTCAGTATAGTTGCATCATCACTGTAGGGCTTTCACCAACTGGTCGACTAGTCGACTAGTATAACCATTAGTCGACCTTTGTTGGTACTAGTCAAATAGTTGATTTTTTAAAACTATTTTTGATTTGATTTGTATGCGGTCCTACAAGGTAGCAAGCTAATTTCAACAATAGTCACACCTGTACAGTTTTCTTTTTAAAATTACAAACATTGTAAACGGAACATGTAACATGTAGTGTAATGCCGAGAGTTAATTAAATACAATTTTATGAACTCTCGGCCGCCGCACACAGCAGCGATTCGGTGTGTAGGGGACCGTGGTGAAGTTGGTTTCAGGTTGGATATTCACCCAGTTGGATAATCCAGCTGGGTGAATATCCAACCTGAAACCAACTTCACCACGGTGGAAGGGGCCAGTGTTGCGTTAGAGTCTTTTCCAGCCAGGAATATAGTTGTATACAAATATAAGCTAAAAAACAGGCCACTCGACATTCGTTTGTATGTAAGTATTTCACTGAAGATGTGGACAAATGGACGGTAGAGTGTTTGTGTAGCGAGGCTAGCGAGCAGCCTAGCCTTGTTATTGACAAACAGCTGGATTTATCGTGTACATTGTTTAACCAGAGACACGGCAGATACATTTTGGTGAGTCCAGTTTCCATTCCTTACTGTAGAAGCTAAAATGAATGTGGATTGTGGCAATGGTGAAATGCTGCTCTTTGTTGCAGTGTAACGTCCTCAACACGTGTGTGTGTGTGTGTGTGTGTGTGTGTGTGTGTGTGTGTGTGTGTGTGTGTGTGTGTGTGTGTGTGTGTGTGTGTGTGTGTGTGTGTTTGTTTGTGTATATCCGTTGTCATGGCAACCTAGCTGCTACGAGATGCCGTGCCCCAGATCTTCTTTATTATTACATAATAGGTAAACCTCGACTTGTCGACTACCAGTGGGTCAAATTTGTCTACTAGTAAAAATCACTAGCCCTACATCACTGTCATACTTTGGTCTGTTATTTCGGTTGTTATTGCTAATAGTAAATTATATTATTGTTGAAATTATAAATCTACAGCAAGGTCAAACTCAGCAGCTTAGCTTGAACAAAAGGTTGTTTAAGTACACATATTCCTCCAATGAAATTGTTCAAATACTAGTTAATTAGACCTACTAGTAATATTAGTGATATACTCACAGAGGAGCACGCAGCGCAAGATGTGACCCATCGTTTCCTGTGAAGCCTCTGAAAAGTCTTTCAACTTCCTGTTCACAGTGAACTAATAGCTGTGAGAAGAAGAGAGAGAGAGAGAGAGAGAGAGAGAGAGAGATAGAGAGAGGGGGGGGGGGGGGAGAGACTGAGAGAGAGACAGACAGACAGACAGACAGACAGACAGACAGACAGACAGAGGGAGAGAGAGAGAGACAGAGAGAGAGAGAGAAGGATGGAGGGTCATGAGGATATGAGCACCCAAAGTATGTGCAGTTTGGGTTGTGCGCTGTGCACAGACAGTACATCAGGGATGGAAAGTGACTTAGTACTTGGTACCTGCAACAGTTCCAACACACACACGCACGCACGTCATGGTCCGCTTGTTTCACGGATGTGGCAGCACCGGCGCTTGTTTCACGCACATGATTTCGCCAGCGACCACAAACGTGCATGCGCACCTAGGTGGCTGCGCATGCATGCGCACTCAGGGCGTAGAGGTTCGGAAAAAGGCTATTAAACGGCTCGAATTTGAGCAATGAGGAGAACCAGGCAGAAGAGATTTTGGGGACGCGCGCACGCACACACAGAGCACAGAGCTTTGTAGAATTATAGGATGATATCAATATTAAAATATACAACTCCCTTTTTTGCTGAATTGGTTTTCTAGTGATATTACAATTGCTACTGCTGCAAGTGCTACCACCTCTGTTCCTGTGCTCTCAACTAGCACTGTGAGTGTGGACGATAACAACAACACAAGCACGGCCCATACATTTGATGTTAGTTTGTCTCCCTCTCCTGACAGAGACAGCTAATTGCAATGACGTTGACCTACAATAAAGTGGGCACATGTAGTGTCCATCAACTTTACCATGTGGTACTGGTGGTACCACATGCAAACCCTGACTTAAAATGTTGCTGTTGTGTGTATATATATATATATATATATATATATATATATATATATATATATATATATATATATATATACATATATATATATACACATATACATATATATTCCAAACCTCACAACGTGTCACATTGCGACACATTGTGAGCTTGTAGATCGGCTATTTTCAAATAGCCGATCTACATTAAAAGGTTTAAAGTGCATGTGGCCGCTTATTTTGGGCTTGTTTTCATAGATTCTGCATGATTGCTTATTTTTCTTGCAAAATCTGGCAACACTGACTAAGATGTGTAAATCCTTTACAAACAAGCTGTCAGATTTGCATCCAGTGCCTTGCTGTGAGCTCTGCTGCCGGCCGCGGCTGCTCTCTTTGATCCGCTCGGACTATATGCTGGATCTCTCTTTGACGCACTGTGGGAAATTTGTCATGGAGGTACAGATGATGTGCCATTTCCTGCAACAGGATGTGTTTATAATTAATCACTCAGAGAGGCATTTCAGAGGTGTTTGTACCTCTTGGAGGCTCGTGGAACTGGTACCTAAACTCATCGGCCAACGTCTCTTCAAAACTAGCACTGTTTCACTGGCAGAATTAAGCCTTTTATAAGTAACCGGAAGGGCAGATCCAAACACAGAACGTGGATGGGAGCGGAACCCGGATGGAAGTAGAACCTGGATTAGATAGAGGCACTAAAACAGTAGGGGCCATGGTCTGAGGACCATGAAAGTGCACTGCAAATGCCATGGTAATCCAGCCAGTAACTTTCATGCTATCGTGTTTGGGAGTATGTGTTCTAGTTGAAAATCTGACCTAATAATGGCACTAAAGGAAGGGTCCTCTGGGGTACATGGAGGTACACCGACCCACCCACTGACAGACCACATCATGTTTAAACACCGGCTTCGAATGCTATCAATGCATTGAATGGGAGATTATGTCTTCCTTGCCCGAGGAAGACATAAAATGTTGACCTTCAGGTTAAAATTTGTGTCAAACCAGAAACACGATTGCTTCAAAGGTCATTTCTAGACCTAGACACAGGATCTAAATGTTTCAATAGAAGAGCAATTAAGGAGACCAAATACAACCAACCCCAATTGTACAAGTTATTGAATTAACATACTCTACCATACAGATTGGACAAAATAACATTTTATTTACACAAAAACCCCACATAATACAGCTTTAAGCCTAATTGATCTGGAATAGTGTTTTATTTCATCTGAATAGCAATGAGCTCATTTTGAAGAGCATTCAGGACACACCCCGGGTGTGAACACACCTTTTTGGCACATTAACACATACTGTAAAACAAACAAACAAACAAACAAACACACATTGTAATAACAACAATAATTAGAACAAGATGGGGTATAATAATGGCATGGCTTCCCTGTGGATCTACAGAATGATGTCATGTGGCCAGTCTGAAAAATGGTCTGAAGTAATGTAAAGTATACATGATTTGAACATGCACGGAACATCATTATCTGGCCTAAATGTATCCTTTAACTTCTTGTTTATGCCCAAAATGATTGGATAAACAGGTTTTGTAGCAATTTGTTCTAATTGTAGAAATATTGGGCCTTAATTGACGAATGTTCAGGCATGTTCTAATCATGTATACTTTACATAATATAAGACCATTTTTACATCAAGGTGCCCATTTTTCCTTAGTGCCCACTCTTCCTGTTACCGTTTTCCCCCCCCCCTCTCCTCTGCTCTCGTCTCCTGGAGGTTCAGCCTGTTCCTCTGATGCAGGGCCGTAGGAAAGGGGGGGACGGGGGCCGTATTCAATGTAGGTTCCTGAACATGATCTAACAATCTCTAATCAGACGTTCTCACAAGCACTCCATTTGACAAACTCAAGAGCCAATTGGAGCTTCACCCCCCCCCCCCCCTCTAGCTTACCTTTTTGATGACCCAGGCCGTTGCTTTCACTTCAGTCATGTCTGTATCACAATATGTCCGTCATTCGCGTGCCATGTACAACCCAAACACAAAACAAAACACGCAGCCAACTTTGTCATGCCCCCACTTCCCACAACAACAACTCAGCCATCTGCGTTGCCACGTTGCCAGATGATAAGCACAAAAGACAAGTAAATATCTGTGTTGCCAAATTTGCGGCAGAAACAAGCAACCACCTTCATGAAAAAAATAAAAAACACCCGAAGGCCTCCGCCATGTTCCACAGGGGTCCGCGGGGGTCCCAACACTCCCAGGGGGTCCGCGGACCCCCAGGAAAATACAAAAATATATATATATTTTGGGGCGGTGTAGAGGGCTGTGTGGGGCTAGCGAGACACAGCCCTATGAATAGCAGTATGGACTTAAAAAAAAGTCATTTATCCTTTTTTTTAAGTGAGTCATGTTGTGATGACCACACACCGCCCACTTCACACTGGGTGTGATTTTTTATATATATATATTTTTTTTGGGGCGGTGTAGCCGCCCCCTATAAGTGAGTTTTGGACACTGACCAATCCTGCACCGTGATTGGCCAATAGTCTACAACGCATTGTATACCCCCTAACCCTTCCATTGTTAATGCAAATCGATACTTTTGCAAAGTCAGCCAATCACATTACAGCTAGTGTCATCACCACTAACTGTAATGTGATTGGCTGACTTTGCAAATTCAGGACTGTGATTGGCTAGCGAAACACATGACACATGTGAAGCCCTATGAATAGCAGTATGGACTTTAAAGTGAGTCATGTTGTGATGACCAAACACCGCCCACTTCACACTGGGTGTGATTTTCTTTTTTACTTTTAGAATTTTTTTTTGGTACCCCGTGCACGGGGCCCCGCGGCTAGCGGGCCGGCCGCCCTCTAGTATTTAACAATTAGTCACATTCTGAAGCTTGAAATGTTACTTGGTGTTGTGAGTTCAATTCCCACTTTGTCTTTGCCAATAATTGCTCGTCCAGTGTGTCTGAAGTGCACGTAGAGTCCGGTAGTCGTGGCCGAGTGGTTAAGGTAATGGATTTGAAATCCATTGGGTTCCCCCCGCGCAGGTTCGAACCCTGCCGACTACGTGCACAGTGTCTTTACTCAATGTCAGAGATGCAGCAGATAAGGGGGTTTGGGTTCAAGTCCCTCTTTGCCAAGAACTGCTCCCCCAGTCTGTTTGAAGGACAGACGACGGACTAGGAATCCATCGGGCTCTCCCTGCTCAGTTTCCAGTCCTGCCGACTACGTAAAGCATTCCTTACCAAATGTTAATTTATCAAGGCATATTCAAAGTAACTTACCAAAGAAAGTGGTCATGTAGTGTGCTATTCCCACATTCTTGGATACAAGGTCAAACTCAAGAATGCACGTCTGCATTAGACCAAGAAACTCTACAGCCACATGGATGTAGTTCTGGCAAGGTTCTCAAGGAAATAGACCATCAGTCTTCGATACGTTACCCTGTAGATATCAATCTATAATCAAAGGATCTCGCAAGGCTCATTTGAAGGGCTCGTCCGGGATTTGAACCCGGGACCTCTCGCACCCTAAGCGAGAATCATACCACTAGACCAACGAGGCCTGTTTACATCATATTTTTGTTACACAGATGCACACTTCACTTTGACGCACCTGATTGATGCACTCATGCCTTTCTTGAAGATATCAGAGATGTGGCAGGTAGGGAGATAGGAGGATACATTTCACCCATCAGTCACATTCTGAAGATTGAAATGTTGCTGGGGATGTGGGTTCAAAATCCACTTTTCCAAGAATTGATTATCTAGTTTGGCTAACGGACAGACTGCTAAGATGATGAAATCCAATGGTGTCTCACGGCATCGGTTAGAATCATCGTGACTATGTAAATCTGTCTGTACTGACGGTCCTCTTATCAGGCCGCATTCAATGTAGGTTCCTGAATATGATCTAGCAATCTCTAATCAGACGTTGTCACAAGCACTCCATTTGAGAAACTCAAGAGGCAATTGGATCTTGATTTGAAGGGCTCGTCCGGGATTTGAACCCGGGACCTCTCGCACCCGAAGCGAGAATCATACCCCTAGACCAACGAGCCTTGTGCCTGCTGTCATTCGCCAGCTTACATAGATTTCAATCCTCCTTGCAGTCGTGGCCTTGCGTTTAGCACACAGAGGGGTAGTCTGAAAGTGTACATTTGTTTGTGGCACACAACCAACGACTTGTAGTCGTTGCTGAGTGCTTAAGTCAATACTCTTGACATTGATTGGTGCCCCTCCATGTAGGATTTCAATCCCGTCTAGTGTCTACTATGTTTACGGTTGTGCATTTTCTTAGCAAAAAGTTACGGAAGGCAGTTTCAAAGGACTCAGTACAGCAACTGGAAGAGCATTGATGGACAGATGACCATGGAATTTTCTAAGCCAAATGCAGGTACTTTGACATGAACTTCTTTCGAAAGCACAAACACAGAAGACCGAGAACCTTGTGCAGAGACACTGTGTGGGCTCGTCCGGGATTTGAACCCGGGACCTCTCGCACCCAAAGCGAGAATCATACCCCAGACCAACGAGCCCTGTCTAACTAGCAATGTTCAGTCTGACACGGCTTGTTTGATGCACACGTGCCTTTTTTGAAGACGTCAGCGATGCAGCAGTTAATGGAGATAGGAGGCTATATTTAACAATTAGTCACATTCTGAAGCTTGAAATGTTACTTGGTGTTGTGAGTTCAATTCCCACTTTGTCTTTGCCAATAATTGCTCGTCAAGTGTCTGAAGTGCACGTAGAGTCCGGTAGTCGTGGCCGATTTGAAATCCATTGGGGTCTCCCCGCGCAGGTTCGAACCCTGCCGACTACGTGCACAGTGTCTTTACTCAATGTCAGAAATGCAGCAGATAAGGGGCTTTGGGTTCAAGTCCCTCTTTGCCAAGAACTGCTCCTCCAGTCTGTTTGAAGGACAGATGACGGACTAGGAATCCATTGGGATCTCCCTGCTCAGTTTCCAGTCCTGCCGACTACGTAAAGCATTCCTTACCAAATTTTCATTTATCAAGGCATATTCAAAGTAACTTACCAAAGAAAGTGGTCATGTAGTGTGCTATTCCCACATTCTGGGATACAACGTCAAACTCAAGAATGCACGTCTGCATATGACCAAGAAACTCTCCAGCCAAATGGATGTAGTTCTGGCAAGGTTCTCAAGGAAATGGACCATCAGTCTGTGATTCGTTAACCTGCAGATATCAATCTATAATCAAAGGATCTCGCAAGGCTCATTTGAAGGGCTCGTCCGGGATTTGAACCCGGGACCTCTCGCACCCGAAGCGAGAATCATTCCCCTAAAACAACAAGCCTTGTGTATGGAGCCCTTCTCTATCCTATATAGATTCCAATCCTCCTCACAGTCGTGGCCTTGCGTTTAGCACACCGAGGGGTAGACTGAAAGTGTACATTTGACTTTTTCTGTGGACCTCTAGCACCCTAAGCGAGAATCACACCCCTAGACCAACGAGCCCTATCTATGTTGCATTTTTGAAGCACCCTTTACTCTGACAAATTAGTTTGATCACCCATCAGTCACATTCTGAAGATTTAAATGTCTCTTTGTGTGTGGGATCAAGTCCCACCTCGTCTTTGCAAAGAATTGCTCATCCACTGTGGCTAAAGGGCCCACTGGTAGTCATGGTTGAGGAGACGAAATCCATTCACGTCTCCCAGTGCAGGCTTAAGTCCTGCCGACTACGCAAACCTGTATTTATGAAGGTTGATTTATCGGGCCATATTCAATGTATGTTCTTTTGAAGCATATTTCGTAACATTTAACAAACAAACATTCTTTTGTGTGTGTGTGTGTGTGTGTGTGTGTGTGTGTGTGTGTGTGTGTGTGTGTGTGTGTGTGTGTGTGTGTGTGTGTGTGTGTGTGTGTGTGCGTGCAAGTGTGTGCGTGCACGCGCGTGAGTGTGTGCGTGCACGCGCGTGAGTGTGCGTTTTCTTTGCTCGTCCTTGGATCAATATGTTCCAGAATCACAAATGTGTTTTTGCAATTTACCCAGATATTCTCCATGTGAGAAGCCAAACACATGTAGTTCTCCTACTACTGGACCAACGAGCCTGGTTTCACTGGACCTGGTTTCTCGCTTGAACTGGATTGGTAGCCTGCCATGTAGGTTTGAATCCTGTCTACTCTGTTTTTACAGTTCTGCATGTTGTTCTAGTCCACATTTAAAGAGATTCTAGGCAACTTCAGAGATCAAAAAAAGAAAAAAACTGTTGTCAAACACCGCCCCCCACTCCCTCATCAGCAGTTCGTTTCTCCGACCACCAGGGGGTGACGCAGAGGGGACTTCTGAACGGGCCATGACAAAAATAGGTTGCTTTATTCGGATACAATGCGTGTCACTGCCCGCTCCTGCCGGTTCTCAGAATTTTTATTTTTAAATAGGCTCTGTCATGATTAATTTGACCACATATATGAAGTTAAACAACTAAATTCTATCCAAACAATATCTTAAAAGTCAATTCCGTGCCTCAAAACAGAAGTTTGAGAGTGTTTTAAAGTTTTAAAACCGAAACAAAAAATAGCACATAGACAAGATGGCTGCCGCTCGTTTTTGCTCGGGTGCACTCAGGCTGGACTCGGTTCCATTCGGTTTCACTTGAACTCGCCACCTGATTGGCCAACTTTCGCTGTCAATCACAGAACATTGAGCGAGAACGCTGATAGGACAGTTCACACGGACACGCACGGACGCACACACGCGTGCGTTTCATTTACGTCCCGGACAGAGCTGGATACCCGGATGTCAAAACATAAATAGTAGGGAAAATATGGATTTCAGAAAGAGGACTGTGTTTCAATGCAGGAAAACACCCCAGCATCATTATACAGTGGCTGATAGAGGGGGGAAAATGCAATATATATATAAATATTTTTAAATGTAGGCTTAGTTACCTAGAATCCCTTTAAAGGCAAACATTATGGAAGGATGTTTTAAAAGACTAGCAACTGTAAAAGTAATTTGGTAAAAAGGTATTCATGTCACAGAGAGCTTACAGCTGAGCACTGTGTGTGCTGAGTGGCAGACATACTATAATAAAACACCATCAGCGAGCCACCAATTTGCTTGCTTCACAAGAGGGTTTACTTAACCTTTGGCTCTATCATTCATGCTAACATGGAGTCCCATGATAGAGAACATCTCAGCAGTGTTTGACAAACACACAACGCAGCATGAATAAAAGATGAGATGAGATGAGTCCATCGGGTAAAGACGGAACCAGAGGTCAAAGATTACCAGCTGATTTATACGACACAGAACCTCAAGCATGCAGGCACAAGAGTAATTAATAGTTATATTTAAATCTCTTTGAAATTAACGATGTCATGTAATTCATTGTAACTATTTTATTGTGTCTGTTTAACACAAAAAAATCACACCATGTGTGAAGGAAGCGGTGCCTTTGGGGCGGGCCTTAACTCATTTCAGTTCGTCCCCATTGGTGGTCTGAGTCCACTTACCAAATTTGTACTTGGTAGCATGCTGCAAACTGGAATGATGGCTGTTTAAAGCCCAGCCAATGGGCAGACAGAGGGGGCGGGGCTTAAGTAATGACAGTTAGTCCCTATTGCTGGCTTTAGTCCATGTACAAAATGTGTACTCCATAGCATGCTGCGAACTTGAGTTATGGCTGTTTGAAGGCCAGCCAATGGGAAGACAGAGGGGGCGGGGCTTCAGTGTGGCATGCTGCAAACTGGAGTTATAGCTGTTTAAAATCCCGTGCTCATCCCGTGCTCATACGGGCACTGGGGGTCCCTGGACCCCTCTTTGATAACGTCATCAATTCATGCTCGTCCCTATTGGTGGTCTAAGTCCACATACCAAATTTGGACTTGGTGGCATGCTGCAAACTGAAGTTATAGCTGTTTGCTTCTTTGCCGTGCTCATCCCGTGCTCAAACAAACGGACGGACACGCAGACAGAGTCAAACGTAGAGCGGTTGGCACCGCTAAAAATTAAGAAAAAAAAGATTTCTTCATTTTTTTTCTGAAACATTGAATATTCAAATGTGCAGACATCACAGGCCTCACCACCAAAGTGGTTTCAGGTTTCAGCAAGTGGCTAATATGCTGCATGATGATGGGTTGGCAGGATTGATGACATCAAACAGACTGCACTTCCTCACGTAAGAATGTGAGACGGAGGCTCTGGTGTAAAGTTGTGCACATCTAACAATGTGTACAGTCAAAGTCAGGCCTCCAAGAGGAGTTGAGTGTAGATAGAAGATGTTTTTGAAAGTTTCCTGTAAAGCAGCTACACATCCACTGTGAACAGCAGGATTGTCTCACCTCAGCTTCTCCACAGTCACACTCCTCTCCGTCCTCCACGAAGCCGTTGCCACACCTCTTCCCCCCCACCAGGTCCTTCATGTTGGGCATGTTGTAGAGACACATGCCCCCTCCCTTCTGGAAGTAGCTGTCCAGGTCCCGCTTGCTGCAGCCACTGAAGACGCGTGGAAACGGGTGGCTGGGATGAGAGAGAGGACACAATGATATGACCTCTATGGACAGTTCAGAAACCTACCAATGACATCATCAATGGAGATTACAAGCTAAGAAAGCTAGAAACAACAGTATTTCTCTTCCTGGAAAGATAGCACACTGACATAGAAGCAGTTGTTCTAGCATCAATAAAAAAAAAGTTTGAAATCTTGATTAAAATGAAGGCAGGTTTCTGAACTGTCCACAGCCCAACTGTGAGACACAGAGCGAGTAGACAGAAATGGCATCAATGAACATTAGTGAGGACCAATTATTGGTCTAATTAACTAAATCAAAACAAGAATAAAGATTTCAAAATGCAAAAAGTAGAATCACACATTAAACAATACAACAGGAGCTTTTAACACTAAAGGGAGTAGCAAAAATACTGTAAGTGAAACACACTAAAGGACACATTTGAGCAGCAGTAATGGCTGCCATGAATCTGACTGCATAGGCCCAGATTTCACTACACACAACAAACTATTACAAAATCACGACATTTCTGGCATAAACCCAAGACAAACTTTGTTTTGCATTACAAAGTGCTCATATTGAACATGTTTTATGTTCTAATGTTTCATTTACCTGAACAAACAGGGAAAAACGTGAGACAGAGTCAGTTTTGGTGTTGTCTTTTCTCTCTTCCTTGTTCATCTGAAGAAAGAGTCACCTGACCACCTAAAACTACCTGTCTCACAGGTGCCACCTTGTGGCAAAAAGTGGGATAGGTCTGTTCCTAAAATATAAGTTCCCTGCTCATTCCATTACACAATAAGGCTCTTCAAAATACAAAGAACACACACACAATAAAACAAAAATGTATTTGTGTATGTAAATATATAAATTGATACAATCAGTAAATAAAATGGTACAGTGAGACACAGTGAGTGTCAAACTGTCTCAAGGTGCTGGGATTTCTCATCAAAAGTATACCTACAGTGAAGTCCACATCCTACAGTGTAGAGTTGAGACCTGGCAGGGGTTGTTATGTGTTAAAGTCTAACGAACGAATGCGATGTCGTAAATGATTCTTTGTCCCTGACCCTGAGAGAACGTCTCCGGACCCAATGTTGGCTCCCCACCCACATGTTGAGAAAAACAGCTGTAGGTAGTGCTGTGCATTAATATGACATATTAGATGATTCTACAGACCACCTGGAACCAGGAGAGGACAGCTAATACAACCTATTAAGCTAATCAGGGATGATTGTTGAGCAGGACAGAGGGAATGACAGAAAACAGGGTAAAGAGGGGATGCTTGTTTTGTGTCCTCAGACCCCCCCCACCCCCCCAGCGCACCATGTAGATGCCTCCAGAGTGATCCCGGCTGCACATCCCTTCCAGCGGAGCCATGCCAATGGTCATCCCCTTGAAGATCACCCCCCTGTCACCACAAACACACACACACACACACACACACACACACACACACACACACACACACACACACACACACACACACACACACACACACACACACACACACACAATCACTTAACCTCTAACACCTGGTCATTGATGTGTTGAGCTCTGTGCTGGATGCAACATCGATTGCAGATACGACAGTCGTGTGTGACGAACATAAGATTGTCTGAGACCGTGACCCCTTGACCAGTCTGGTCTGAAGCGTGTGACGGTGTGACCCCTCTGTGAGCGTCACTTAACGTCCAAACAATAAATCAACATCTGTCTGAAGAATCACACACGCCTCTGGTACAGTATGTGCAAATCACAATTTTGGAGCACACAGGGCTGCTGATAGGCTGTTTGTGAACCACTCTGTATGTGTACGCATGTATGAGTGCATATGTCACAGGTAGATTGGCATTCCAGGTAGATTGGAAGTGGAGCGCTTGTTTTTAGGCTCGGGGCGGGGCTGCGATGCGAGGACGACGACAACATTAATATGCGTACACACCGGCCTCAGTGGCGCCCTTCGATAATCATTGGACTCCCCATCCACTATCACTGGGAGTCTGGGTTTGACTCCCGCTTGGGACATTACTTTTTCAAACAACCGCGGACTACTTTTTTTCGCCGATAAAGTATAGTTTTGGACCATGACCGACCGGCCGATGGTCTGCTAGTCGACTAAGCGCCGTCCGAGTTATGTACCGATAGGCACAGAATCGTAAATGATGTTGTGGGGACTGCGTTTGCCCCTCTATGGTTTGCCCCAACTGCCACTCACTGCACTAACATAGCCCGTCAGCCCCGCCTCCTCAGGCTCGCCCCCTTGTGCTTCAACTGCATGGAATAAGGCTGTTCGCGGGTGTGTGTGCGCGCGCACGCGTGCCTGTGCGCGCATGCGTGTGTGCGTGCTCGTTTGTGCGCGTGTGCGTGCGTGCGTGTGTGGTGTGGGACTCATGTCTGGCTTGCATTGCCCTCTGGCGTTGGTTCTACAGAATTGCCTGGGGGGCGATGAAAACAAGCGCTTTTCCAATCTACCTGGAATGCCAATCTACCTGTAACACATATACAGATTGGGTGGGTGCCAGCGTGTTTTTGTGACTGGCAATCATGGGTTTAATGTGATGAAACCTGTCTGTAATGAAGGTTCTTTTATCAGGCCATATTCAATGTAGGTTCTTTTGAAGTATATTTCAAAACATTGTGTGTGTGTGTGTGTGTGTGTGTGTGTGTGTGTGTGTGTGTGTGTGTGTGTGTGTGTGTGTGTGTGTGTGTGTGTGTGTGCGTGCGTGCGTGCGTGCGTGCGCGCGCGTGCGTGCGTGCGTGCTCGTGAGTGAGTGCACAAGCATGCACATGTCCACAATACACATCAATAGGTAATGATTATAGAACCACATGCGAAATACAGCTTTGAAAAAAAGCTGTATGTTTTGTGGAAAGGGAGATACATCTATAACGAAGCTGCCATAGTCTGTCATGATCTGTCCCTTTGATTTTTGTCATAACATATTGTGTTTCCCATTTTCTGCTGTAGTATACTTTTTCCTTGTAGATATCACCTGTCTGTTTCCTGCCTGTTGCTTCCAATCCTGTTTCATGTGTCTCTCCTATCCAGCCACTCTCACTTATCTTTCCACCTCAGCTCATTCCTCGCAGTCCATGTAAATCGTCCATTGTGTTCACCTGTGTCTTGTTTGCTCTTGTTTGTATTTCTATTGTATTCCTTTGTCAGTTCACAGAGTTTTGTTACTGTGTTGTGTCTTGTCTTCCTAGCCTTTCGTTTGTCTATTCCTTGTATTTCAGATTCAGTTTAGTCTGTCGTAGAGTGTTTGATCGTTGTCACTAGTCTCTGGATTTGGACTTGTTTGCTTTGAAATAAACCCTTAGAATTTGAAGCACTCTGCCTCTGGGTGTGTGTATTTGGGTCCTACTGTCCACACACACCATAACATAAGGGGGAAGAGGGGAGTGTGGCAGATTTTAAAATATTTCATACAATTACAATCACAATCTCTTTAACTAAATAAGACAAATGAAAAGTAATTAAAACATTGTTTTTGAAGGCACTCGGGTGGAGCAGTGCTAGAGTGCTTCCCATTGCTACAGAGGTTGTGGGTTGAAATGGGAGGCATGCGTTAATCCGACAGACCTTTTCTCCGACTATGTGGCATCCGCGTGCGGTTAGGGTTAGGGTGCGGGTTTGGTTCGGGTTTACTGTTTAATGTCGGGGCACTGCGCTGTCGGAGGAATGCGCTGTCGGACTAACGTATTGCACCCGGTTGAAATCCACCCTGGAGATTCCAGCTTTGTGACAATATGGAGTTTGGTCGTGTTTATTCCCTGCATGGTGAAATGAAATGGGGTCGGGTTTGAGGAGCCGGGCTATCTTACTATAATACAACATCATCTATTAGCTTGACAACATGGAGTTTGGTGTTGTTTATTCCCTGTTGCATCCTGGGGGTTGGAAGCCTACAGACTGGTCTTTTTAAAAGTGGGTAATGAGTTCATCCACCATTAAAGCCAAGTAGAAACGTTCCCTAATTACCCAGACAAATCCCATCAACCACTTATCTCCATGTGGAGCACGTCCGTCTCATTATTATGGCACTCATTTGCTAGCTGAGCGCCACTCACTATAGAAGGAAATGCATTAGCTTGAATGGGATAATTGTTCAATATTGTTCCTGTCTTTCCGATGACGTCACTCAACAGACTGGCTGCATCATGAGCATGAGATCAACTAGCGTCTATCGTTAGCGTCTATCGTTAGCTTACCAGTGCACTGTCAGCCACAAGGTAGAGCTCCATGTACTTAGTGGTTCCCCAGCTTTAACCTGGAAGCAAACAAAACGTTTTATTTTATTTTATTTGTACCGCTCAAAGAGGGCGGAGCTTCACAAATACACACATTATTGATATTTCAGGCATTTGGCTGCTGATGCTCTTATCCAGAGAAACTCTCAACAAGGACAGAACTAGTGTCACAGTATCCAAATGATTAGATACACATCTAAGGGCCGCCTCCTAAGACAACAAGACGTAGAAATACTGCTTTGTGATTGTATGCCTCTGCCAACCAGTTGCCGTTTACATCCGTGTCTGTCCAGATTCATATAATAAATGTAGTGCATTAATTGTAATCAATTTGTTTTGCTTGACCTTTGACAACCTACGTAGTTGTTCTAATCAGGTCATCCTTCAGTCTAAGTGCATTATTTCATATAGAGGAATGTTTGTGCCAAATGTCATTACATTCCCTCAAGGCGATAGTGTCCACGATGTTGAGACGGAAACCCTTCACTTCCGGCCATGGCTGTCGCCGTTTTTCTTTTGTAAAACCCAGACATGCTGACTTGTTCTTCAGACATGTTACATCCATGGAATGAATCCACTGGAATTAATGATGTAAGACGGTATTTATCCACGTGAGACTAGGACACAATGAGCCTCATTTCTTACATCACTGATCTTACAAGCCACCAATCATACAGTATACAAAAGTCAGAACAGTGGTGCTCAGACAATGTTCCTGTGATTCAATAAAAATCTCCCATTAGAGGGGAATGGAGCATTAGAATAGTGAAGAGCTGATAGCTATAGAAGTGAGGGTGTTTTATGAACAAATCAACATATCTGCAAGGTTAATAAAACAAGAACGTAGTGAATGTTCTTTCAAGTTGGAGAATGATGTTGAAACACATTAAAACCCAGATCAGTGAGTGTGAGAGAGAGAGAGCTTCCACACTGCTTTGTGTCTTAGGACATTTACCATTGGCCATATCTTCTAATACTTGATTGCATCCATTAGACAGAGGCTCTGCTGTAATTAAACGTCATTGATTTAGACGTTGAAGGATTGCTGCCCTGCCGGCTCCACATTCTACACCAATGTTGACCACCTGTGGAGCCCGCTGTCCCCGATGACTACTACTACTACCAGTAAGACTCCCTAATCGGGAGATAAGCGACCGTAGGTCACATGTATACAGAAGAGGGCTGTAACGGCGATTGGTTCCGAGTTACGGCATTTTATGTGAGCTGCAGTGGCAGGGGGTCCTCCACTGGGGGCGCCACCACTTTTGCATCCGTTCTGGAGCACCAGGAGTGGGTGGTCCCCGGGAATGCCCCGTGAGCAGCCCCGTTGGGGTGGTCATTTGGTAATTTGTCCACATGTGCTCATTTTTTACACTTGGGGGTCCCCGAGGCAGCTGGGGGTCCCTGGAGCTCCGGGGGTCCTTGGAGGGTGTAGTTTGGCAGGTAAGGAGTGTGTGTGCAAAATGTGGCATGGATGGGGGCAATGGGTGCGGAGATATGAGCAGGGCAAAAGTGTGACGTGTGTGACGGAGTGACGGAGTGACGGACGGACACCTGGAGCAGCTTTCTGTAGTAAGTGCGACCTACGGTCGCAACTACACACACACACACGCACACACGCACGCACACACACACACACACACACACACGCAAGAACACGGGCGCGCACACATGTATGCAACT
>NC_139956.1:37732752-37742752 GCF_963454915.1 Gymnoscopelus microlampas | reverse complement strand
TGTGTGTGTGTGTGGGGGTGGGAGGGAGAGAGAGAGAGAGAGAGAGAGAGAGAGAGAGAGAGAGAGAGAGAGAGAGAGAGAGAGAGAGAGAGAGAGAGAGAGAGAGAGAGAGAAAGCATGTACAGGAGGCTTGATATTAACAGCATTGTTCCTCTTGTGACCTCGGTAGGTTGATAATTGCTCGTGAGTGGCTGGAGCTTCACTTATCCAGACTGTAATTGTAGCAATGTTCTCTGTAATCACACTTTTCCACAACAAGCCTTTAAAATGACCCTGCAGCAAAATGCAGCTCTCTGAAACATATGCTATCGACAGGACACTTTGACCCAGGCCAGGCAGGTGGTGGAACCACACCACTGGACCGCGACACACGGATAACTCTTTACGTCATGTGCTTCAAGCTTTGAGTATAAACTCTGAACACACATCAAGTTTGTCTACTGTACATTCTACACTTTATAGAACGCCAGCGTATTTCTGACCCAAATTCGAAGCCCAAATGCACCTGGCCCACCGTCAGCTGCTTTACTGCATCAAATGCACAACATGAGTCATGAACATGTATAAATATATATAAATATAAATATACCCAGCTGCTATATACAGAGTTAAGATAGGACATGAACTAGAGGTGGGATACTACTGTAGAGCCTGAATGTCACAGTTATTCTAGCAGCAAGTCCCACAAGACATTTACACTTGTTTTTGCTGAGTCATTCTAGCAGCAAGTCCTGCAAGACATTTACACTTGTTTTTGCTAAGTCATTGGTTCCTTGCAAACAGTGACAATCTTCTTTCAACTTTCAACTCTTATTTGGTACCAGAGCAAGGAAATTCTGTAACGGCATAATTTTAACCATACTGACAAAATGTAATCTTTTGTGAAGACTAACATGTACATGTTGTATATTCATTTTTAAACTTTGTTTTATTGTTTTTTCTGCACATTAATAACACATTCAGTCATATTCGGTTCATGATATGTGCCATAGGGCGAAAGGGAAAAAACGTACAGGCCTTCACATTGAAGGAACCACAACAGAGGGAAAGAAAAAACAAAACAAAAAACAAAACAAAAACATGTTCTGTATTACATTAAATGGCATAATTACCAAATCACTGCAATTTGTATACATCGGTTTGAACTTTTCACAAATTGCTAGAAAATGTAAATGCCCACCCCATACCCCCCCGGTCAACGCATGCCATATAAGCCGCCAATAGCGAGCATCGCTATAAAGCAGAATGAGAGCCTGTAGCTTCGTATCTTCATGTCGCTGTCTTCCATTGTAAATGAATGATACCCTGTAGCTTTGGAGATGCTAGTGTGTGAACACAGCATAATAATGTAGACATGTCTTAAAAATAATCCAATAAAACTGACCAGGGAAGGGGAGAATTCAGTAGTCGAAGATAAATCAATTGTCAGTAATGAAACACAGCTGAGACATTCTTATGGGTCGGGATTCACAGATGGATTTAAATGCATTTCTAATGATTAATCATTCCTGACTGGATCAAATGGCATGAATACATTTTATTAGGAGCATCAGTAACCATGGCGACCCTGCCACAGTAGAAATCCAATTGGAGCGTTCAATGCAGCAGGCGTTCCACATTAAACTTTTTTTCCGGGCCAGAACAGTGAAAATTTAAAGACTTGTGAAATTGCTGCCTGCCTCCCCAAGGAGGATCAAATGGGTGTGTTTCATGAAAATCTAAACTCGCTCCAGGCTCTTCAAAAACCTAATAACCAAGTCTAGTAAAAAGAAGTTCTGACCACTGAGGTCCAACTCTCTCCCTTTGATAATACAGTATCTCTGCCTGCAGTGCTGCTTTTAATGCAATAAACTGTTCAAGTTCAAGCTCCAAGCTCAAGACACAGCAACTCACATCCCAGTGAAGTAACATTTATGCATTATTAGTCCTTCTGTTGCTGTCGTTGGACTTGTCAGCACATGCACTTACTTCCTAAATATATCAAACCTTCATGGTTACAGGGATTACACATGTTTACAAAAGTCAAACATCTCCACCATATTCACACAGCAGCTATTTTGTCCTAACGAACCACCCGTACTTACAGTATGGTTTCCCACCCCCTGAGTGTAACAAAAATGTCTGCTGTGTGAATGGTCAGTTATGAATAACGTTTACCATACCTCAGAGATCCAGTAAAAAGCATTTAAATGAAGAAAATGACAGGTCTCTTACTACAGGCCTGAGGCTACGTTTTGTGAGGTTAATAAGTATAATAGTTACTAGAGCCCGACTGATACGCGGTTTGGCTGATATATCGGCCATTATTTGACCTTATTCAGTATCAATGTAGTCAAAATATGTGTCAGTTGTATCAGACCAATGTGACGAGTTGCATCAATGTCATGAGTTTCCACCAAGCGTGTGTCTATACAGCAGCACCATGATGAACGTACCTGACTCCTGAACATGTGCTGAGGAGCCTGTGTGTCCCCTCACATCACCCTGGTAGAAACAGTGGTCCTGGAACACAACTGAGCACCAAGCATCAATATGTCATCATTACTATGATGTACACCAGTGTTGATTTTGACAGCAAATCTTCATGTTGTGTTTTGAATAAAATTCCATTTACTTTTAGTCATATTTTAGACATCTGAAATGTTTTAGTTTTAGTCTAGTTTTAGTCAACTAAATATCATACGATTTTAATCGACTAAATCTACAGTTGATTTAGTCAACTAACATGCATTTCGGTGGTGCCTTGATGGTGTCGTAATGGCTGATTTTACACTTGATTGCATGCTGAATATAGCCGATCTACAAGCTCACAATGCGTTGCGTTGTGAACTTGCAGATCTGCAGATTGCAGAGCTTGCAGATCTGCTATTTTCAGAGCACCACACCCAAGCGCAACCAAACATAAAATGACTTGTCTTTTAGTTCTACTGGATCTCTTCTCCACTCGTCCCTCACTAACATTTTAGTCTAGTTCTTATTTGTTGATGAAATTGTCAATATATTTAGTCTTAGTCTTAGTCATCGTAGCTTAGTTTTTATTTAGTTTTCGTCAGTGAAAAATGGTAGTTTTAGTCGACAAAATCAACACTGATGTAGCCTACACAGATCAATATGCCACACTGTATCTCATCACTACTATCAGGTAAATGTACAGAGATCAATATGTCATATCAATACCATGATCAGGTTCATGTACAGAGGATTCTTCAGTGTGTTTAATAGTTAATTGATCGGCTTCCATCGATCGGCTGGTGAGAGCGAGGCACACGTCTCCATGACAACACAGCTGAACAGAACACAGCCCACTGTCTTTGGTAAATGGATGTGACTATTGGGAGTGAAGGCTAATTAATGTACATGGACATTAATTACATCTAATGTCACATTCAGAGCGCTTAAAGGATTATTTCATGTCTTCTGACAAAGGAGGGAAACAAGAAATCTATACCATAGATGTAATGGGGGTGGGGGCTGTTACCATAGAAACCTAAATACCTACATATTATTGACTTGATGAATAGAGTCAGAAAGTGCTCTTGTTTGTTTTTGTGGGATTAAATTATGTATAATTGTTCACTTTAGACAGTTTAAAAGTCTTTGTCAGAGGCACCAGAGTGTGAAATTAGCTCATTTATTTGACCAGCAGAGACGATGGTGCTCGACCAGAGAACAACACACCAATCAATTGACAGGAAGAACATTGCCTGACAATCTCAACCCTGCATTATTAGTCTCATTTCATATTCCTTATTAAGCTAATTTCTTATGTATTATTAGTCTCATTTCATATTTCTTATTAAGCTAATTGATTATGCATTATTAGTCTAATTTATTGTATATTATTTGTCTCATTTCATAATGTATTAGTCCAATTTATTGTGTTTCATTACCATGGCATAACATCATCTGTGTGCTGGATGGAGGTTTGATGTTGTGATGTAAACCCTGGAGAAAGAACTACGTACATGTAGAGCTTTGAGAGAGAACCAAAAGAGTCTGAAACTTCCACTATATGTTTATAACATGTGCTTTGAAACAATACTAAAAACAGCCTCTTGTATAAGTGAACTTGAAATATTTTGAATAATAAAATGTTAGCCTTTAATCCCTGTTGGCTGACTCTAACACTCAGATAAGTAGTCTAAGCACTGGCCTTCAAAACAAACACATAAACATCATTGGAGCGCGTTCAGCTCATTTGCATATCTAAGCAATCTGCTCTAAATGGCTGTCAAATTGTCTAATTACGAATGCAGTCACTGGAGTTAAATTTGAACGTCAGCCAATTGTCTGGAACTAATGTTGTAGCGTAAAGCATAAAGCAGCAAGTCAACAATCCAATACTAAAGTAATTCTGTTAACCCCTTAAATGGTCTGAACAAGTGAAAGAAAAGGTCAGTATGTTACAACTCATATTAATTATAACTATACTAATCTGTCTTGTCAGAATCACACAACAGCAGCAGAAATAAACACAGCAGATAATGAACAAAAGAGGAGAGGAGAGGAGAGGAGAGGAGTATTGTGGTCTGGTGGTTCAGATGAGGTTAACCATGTGGTTTGGTGTTCAGGATAGTAAGGACCAAGAACGCACACGCACGTTCGCACCATAGAGGTATAATATAACTAGAGGGCGGATTGCCCCGCCCCCAGCTATTCATTTCAATGAAATTGCTCAGTGGTGTTTTGAAGCACCCGGAAGCCTGCCGGAAGTAGAATTATTGAGACGTTTTTGAGACGTTTCGAGCAACCATAGAGAGAGAGAGAGAGAGAGAGAGAGAGAGAGAGAGAGAGAGAGAGAGAGAGAGAGAGAGAGAGAGAGAGAGAGAGAGAGAGAGAGACATACAGTGTAATCAATTGGTGGTCGTGGTCTCAGGCTCTCCATCGTCTGTGCAGCGGGTCTCTGTGAACTCTGACCCAAAGAGCTCCCTGTCGAGGAAGAGGAGGGAGATTAAGAGAAAGAGAGATGGACAGACAGAGACAGAGAGAGAGAGACAAACAATCAGAAAAAGACAGACAGAAAGGTGTTTGTGAGATAATATAATTAAAATGTGTTTACACATAAACATAGTTCTGTCAGTCAAACACTGAGTTTGATCCCATTCCTATTGCTCAGTATTTCAATCCTGAACCATGGCAACCATTGATAATGACTTGATGTTGAACTGTGGCGGAGGCCCAGTGGAACCAGAACCTCTGATGAAAACACAAAGTCAACTACTAGTTCACTACTTATTTATTTACTTCTGTTCCTCCATCACCCATCCTGTGATCGTCCCGTCTGATTGGATAGAATAAGAAACGGGACTAAACGACCGTCTAGTGTCAGATCAACGTTGGATCAGCAGGATGGAACTTCTTTCATCTTGATAGAGCTGTGCGTTCATAAGAAGAGAGTCAGAGGAAACAACAAGTTGACTATTATGAGAGAAATGATTGCAAAGCAGAAGGCCCGCAACACTCCAGAGTCAGTATTTAAGGTGTGCAGCTCAATAATATCATGAAAGTGAGGAAATAGACAGCACACAATAAATGTCCATGTCACATGGTTTTATTATCTCTCACGGACAGAAACAACGGACGTGTTAGAAATAAAGTCCAAATGAATACAGGTGCCAACTGTCATCACCTTGAAAGATAACATTGATGCCTCGATTTTATTCATATAGGTTACCAGGAAAAGACAGATGCCATGTGAAATACTAATGCAATTACTTCATAAGATCATACAGAGCCAACTCTATATACATCAGGGTTGGGCAACTTTGTAGATGGTGAGGGCCACTAGATTTCCACACTTGCCACATTGTTTATCGGCACTCTCGCCAGTAGGACCCCATTACTCAAAAAGCCCACAATAGTCACATATGTGATAAATAAGGGATATTAACAATTATTATTCGTTAGCATTTAGCAATGCTTCTATCAACTTAAATACAGCTGTACTGCTAAACAAAACTTCACATTCCTGAGTATGCCTTTCAGAGTATTGCTGTAACCTTGGCTTAAAAATATACAAAAATGAACACCAGAATTATAATTAATAAGGCTTCTATCTAATTCAGTGTAACGATAGTTCATGTAGACACGGAAGGCAGAATGTTTATATTCTTCATTCACACTCCCCGGACCCCTCCCCATTCGCTTATACAGTTGTACTCCTTTAAGTCAGTACGTTCAACCTTTGTCTTTCTCATTCGCTTCAAGCCAACTCACTCACGCCCTCATACCCACAGTGCAACACTGGCGGGCCATTTAAGCAGCTTCTGCTCTCTGTTCATTCTACATGCTTAGCTGTCATTGCAGGTTGTACAGCTGTAGGTTTTCAAATACCCTCCACCTCCCCGGCCTCCTCCCTGTGGCATTTAGTTCATATTGTTATAGGTTTATTCTGTGTTTTGTACTGTGGTTCTCTGGATTATACTGTGATTCTGTGTATTGTACTGTGGTTCTATGGATTGTACTATGATTCTGTGTTTGTACTGTGGTTCTATGGATTGTACTATGATACGTGGTAGTTTAATTAGGCATTGAAGGTTCAATGTTTATGTAAAACTGTATTTATGCTATGCTCTGGGGGTTTTGTGATTGAAGATCTGTGACATTTTTGCACAGGGAATCTTAAATATCACAAGAGCAGAGTCACACCGCCAAACTTGAATGCAATATCATTGCAATATGGTAAATGGTTAATAAATGGTAAATGGATAATTAATGGTCTGGTTATTTCTGAGCTGAAGTGTCTAAATGAATTAAAATAAACGAGAGCACGCTCTACTGGTGGACTGTTGGAAAAGTGGAAAGTTGCTTTGATGTTTGGAACAGCACCATTTCGGATATGTTTAGATTACTTTGTTTTTCTTTGTGATTTTTTTTTTTTTTTATATTGGCCTGGGGTCCGCCAGTTGTCCATGTATATTATACACTAGAGTTTCGGGGGGCTACGCCCCCCTCAACCCCAGCCGCGCACGGGGCCCAGCGTGGCCGTGTGTATATTGGGGGACCCAAATCGCCGGAGTGAAAGTGTGGAAAAGTTTTTTTGAAAAAGGAAAAAATTTGAAGAAATAATATTTGTTATGTTTCAGGGGCCCCCTGATGGTCCACTGACCCCCTGTGGAGTGTTGGGACGCGCGGGGACACCCCTGGAACATTGCGGACCATTTCGGTGTTTTTTTTTTTTTTCATGAAGGTGGTTGCTTGTTTCTGGCGCAGGCTGTGCAAAGCTGGCAACCCAGCGCATGCTGCCGCACGTTTAAGTGGCGTCGCGTCATGAGGGTCAGTGGGGCCGTGGCTCGGTCAGTGAAGACCCTGTAGTGCGTATGATATGTGGCATAGAGGGGCAGATTGTAAATCCACAGAGGAAACATCCGTGGGCTACCATTGGTTCAGCGATGTGTGCGGTGGCCCTGCGGCCCCTCCTCCTCCACCAATGTGCAGTAGTGAGAGCCCTGACGTCACAACAATTGGAGCGATGGGCACTGCACTGTGGTTGGTTAGGGTACACCTAGGGCCCAGGTAGAACCCAGTTAAAGCCTGCATGGGCAAACCCAGTTAGGACCCGCCTTGGTCCCACATAAACATGGCTAGTTGGGGCCCACCTAAGGGCCAGGTAGAAGCTACTTATAGCCTGCATGGGCATCGCAGTTGGGACTGAAGTGGATGCCGCTGACATTGCTGACATGGGGTCCATATGGTTTAGCCCACCTTGAAACCATATGGGAACTACGCTGGCATGCTGGCTGTAATGCAAACGCTGCATCATACCTGCAGTGTGTAGTTTGATGTTGTGTGTGTAGCAGATATACCTGCAGTGTGTAGATCAATGTCCATAGGAAAGTCAATGCCCAGCAGTGTTTTTTTTCCCCAGCAGAGTTTCTAGTGTCTCTGTGTCTCTCTGGAAGAGGTTGCACATGAACTCTGCAGCCGCACTGAGGCGCTCCAACACAAACACTCTGACATTAAGCTGCTTCACACAACAAACATCAGCACCACGCTGCTGTTTGTCCAAAAGACACATGTCCTCTCCCACCGACGTCATGTGTTCATTTATCGACAGCCGTACAGACTCCTTTTGACTCATTTAACGTTGTTTATGCAGCTCTCACTGACTCTCCACATCGGGCTGTTATTTTGCTGCGATCAAGTCAACGATGTGAGAGATTAGCTACCACAGACGGACGGACAGGGGGTGAAACATAGTCTTGCGCCATGCCTTTCGGCCTGGCGGAGACAATAAAAAACCGAAAGTAAAGGAAATGGCCATTTCTGCAACAGAAGTAGTCAATAAACTATGCTATGAAAACATGGGCGACATTGGCAAAGAATGTAAGAAAGAGGCAATCATGTAGAAAATAGCCGATCTCCAAGCTTACAAAGCCTGTCAACGTGAGGCGTTTCGAGCTTGTAGATCGGCTATTTTCACAATATTTACTTGTGGAACGGAGTCAAACAGAATGGGGGGGGCCCAGATCAAGTACGTGTATTTGGGGGGTTGATAAACACTGCTGTAATCGGAGCGAAATTATCTGAAATTACTACACGACCATGATGCAGCGTAACATGCGTTGCACGGGGCGGTCCTGCCATTACGTTAGTTACTGTAGTTGCTGTGGAGCTACATAGTTCTCCAGAAGACACACACAAACATACACCATCTACAATGGACGAACTGAGCAGCAATATAGACATTCACCACACGAACGTGCATTGTTGACAAAGTGATTGCACAGCCGCTGCAGGCATGACAACCAGGTTAGCGTTAGCGACATGGCAGCTATCACAGCGCCCTGTCCGTCGTGCTGCAACTGCCTGTGATGGCTACAGCAGTAACAGCAAGCTGTCTGCGATGCCATTGTCTGGAGAGTGCTCTTAGCGTGACACGACCAATGAGAGTGAGCGCTGTAGTTGTTGCTAAGATACGGTGGCGTCTCTGCCCCATAGCTTGTAGATCTCTCACACATGATTGGCGTAGGCTGCGTTGCCAGGTCTGACTGTGTGTCTAAGCAATGGTCGGCTTATTTTTGCGCGCCTTTGGGCTCGTTTGCATTGTGCGCACGGCAGCGCTTGTTTAGCGTACGTCAGCGCGACGTGGCAACGGCCGTGGCAACGTGAAAGGTGATTGGCTGGTGAAAAGAAACACCCGACGTTACACCAGACATGGTGCCTGGAGAAAATGGTGACCAAAAAAAAAGTTTGGAAAAAAAGGAAAAAACCCCCGCAGCGGCTGGCTGCTGTTGTGGTGATGAGGTCGTGCGCACGGTAAACGGTACGAAGCTGTCTCCCCTTCCGTTTTGTCCGACATTTGGTGAGTAGAATTAATTATGTTGCGCGGTGGAAACGGTGTAGTGAGCAGTGAGATGTCCCCTACGCGAGGCGTAAATTCATCGCGGCCGCCGTGGCGAGTCAGTAGGCGACATGTGGTCTGGCGGTGCGTTGTTTATTCGATAACAGAGCTGTGGGGTGTCACCACCGAGGGTGCGGAAGTTGCTCGCCATTTATATAGTTAGATGATACAGGCCACTACAGGGCCTACTAAGTGCCTGAAAGGTTAGTCAACCTAACAAACAACTCGTGATGCAACAGTAGTTGACAGATACAAA
Organism: Gymnoscopelus microlampas; assembly: GCF_963454915.1. Taxonomy (NCBI): domain Eukaryota; kingdom Metazoa; phylum Chordata; class Actinopteri; order Myctophiformes; family Myctophidae; genus Gymnoscopelus; species Gymnoscopelus microlampas. Next base: position 37,733,153 of record NC_139956.1, on the reverse strand, counting down.
AATTACAATTAAGATCCACTTCAATTCACTCGTCAGTCACTTATCTCAAGTCACGCTGCAAAACTCACCTCGTCTGCACAATCGCTGGGAGTTATTTAAGTCGCTTAAATGAAAAAAATGTTGAAGATTAAGGGAAAAACAAAAAGGCCCTTTGAAAGTTGACCTTACAACAGACACATTGATCTATTTTGGCCTTTAGGATTAACAGGTGACATTTGTCACGTCTCGGCACACAGGATTTGGATGTCAAAATGTCAGGATTTGTCTTAAAATACGTCAATGTGGTCGACAGCCTGCATCAGTTCTGTTGTGGAAGCCTGGGTGGAAGTCTGAGGACCTCTGTGTGTCACTGAGTTACTAAAAAACACAACTTCACCTGCAGAGGAACCAAGCACCAATGG
>NC_139956.1:37677752-37730252 GCF_963454915.1 Gymnoscopelus microlampas | reverse complement strand
TGATCACCAACATGTATCACCAACATGTTACTAATTATAGAGAATGTGAAATTATTGTAACTAGTCCATACCCGTGGGGGGATATGCACACATGATCTGGCAACCCGGGAGCCATTCATCCCATAGCTCGCAGGTCCATCCCACAGCTGGGCAGCCCCGTAACCATGGCAACGTTCTTTTACATAAAAACGCAAATAAACAGCTGACGTTTGGGGAAATCGAAAAACAGGCTTTGCTGTTCCGTGCACATGGTAATGGTCAATGGCTGTGTGCAAATTCAGATCAATTACTACAGCAACTGAGGAGAACCGGGCAGAAGCGATTTTGGCCTCACCACCACCCACCACCCACCACAGAGGTTTCTAGAATTATAGGAGGATTGATTGTTTATTCCCTGCACAATGGATGAATTGTGTAATAAGCAGTGTTGCCATGTCTGCTTATTATAAGTGACTTTGTTTTTCTATGAAGTCAAAAGACATAAAAACATTGCTCTCCGTCCATTGTATAAACTTGTGCGGACAACAACTCGCTTGCTTTCAACATCAGGGCATCGACCACACCCTGAGAGACCGGTGGGAGCGCCAACGACAATCTGGCAACACTGACAGCCACTTTGACCTGTGTAGAAGCCAAGGTCTGTATGTGGTGGAATGCGTCATGGACTTAACCTATAAATGTATGAACCGTGTATATTTCCCTTTTCCCTGCGACCAAGCCGTTTGATATGCGTCTGGGCACAGGACTTCAGACAGCAGGCATACATTTAACTTTGAAAACTTTATCTGTGTCTCTTAAGTACATAATTGTTTAGTTTGTCGCTACCAGTGAATCATCTTTAGGCTATAATCATTCATATAGGCTATCCATTATAATCATTAATCCATAATCATTAAAATAGGCTATCCATGTTTCACTCAAGAGTGTAATGTACCGCTACAGCGATCGCGCTGTTTTATGCGTTTTTGTCATAAAGATTTTACATACAGGATCTGCAGTTACCATTCCAAGTTACACATTCACGTTCCCAGTTACATCCTATATTATTATTTTTCTGCCTGTAGTCTAAACCAAATGAAAGGTAGTCACTATAGCCAACATGTGAGCTGAGTGGGATTGAAATGTTAATAGATATTTAAAAGACAATGGTATCCCCCACTGTGCCCCGCTGTGTGGGGAGGTGTCAGCTCGTCTGGAGCTCAGAGGGGAGACAGCGGGCAATGGAATAGCAGGAAAAAAACGGTCAATTTGATCTGAAGTTAGACTGCGTAGGGGATGGTCTCACTGCCGTCATGCGAGTGTTAATGTATGGAACCATGAGGAACTCCAGCCTGGCTTGGAGGCCAGTCTAGCCTTGTGGTTTGTAAAATAAATAAATAAATACTCAAACAAAAACAAATATGAAATGTAACATCAGGATCTGATCCGGTTCCTTCCAAACAGTGGTGAGAAGACAAAGCCATTTACAGATTATAGTTTGATAAATGTGAAAAACTATGTATTTTGTGGACAATATTGATATGTATAGATCCAACCAGTCAAATTAATATTGGCTCCATATTTGTCGTCTCACTGTCAACCTGACATGTTTCACCCATAACTCAGGGCCTTGTTGTTCAAGCTGATATCAAGATGACCTGCTGTGTCTCTCTGTATGACCGGGATATGTAATCATTTGTCACTAATTCACTTGTCAGTTATCACAGATAGACCAGGCACATGTTCCTATGGTATCAAAGGAATGACTTGTTTATGGAACCAAGAGTTGTACACAAGGACACAATAAGATGATCAACAACTTATTATTATGACACCCTGACGCCTGTACATCTGATCAATCTCCATCTGACGTGTCCGGATCCTAACCAATTGGATGGACACATTAAGTCTAACGTCAGGAAGTCCAACTGTGTATAAAAACTATTGTTTGGTATTGTAACATTTGCCTTCTTGTTGTAAACCTGTACTGTCCCGTGTGGATCACTCAGTAATGCAGAATTGATTTTGCCTTCATGTCTGACTCTCATTCTTTGGGGCCAACTGGTCCAATCTTGGGGTCTTAGAACAAAACCACCCTTTTCATCTTTTCTTGGGGTTTTTGACTCATCATAGTTATTGACTTGTAACTTGGTGATGTCACACAACTTCAGGGGTCACATCATCAGTTGGTATAATGAGAACTGGCATCACCAGACCTTGAATCTTCCCAGTAGGAAGCTTTGATCAATGTGAGACAGCAATGTGCTTATCGGACAGGTCAGCCATGTAAAGCCTTACGGCTTCACTCAGGTTGGTCCACCACAAGCAGGATTTTGTCACCATCGACTGAGATGTTGGTATTCCTGGCACTTTTCTGTGTTGAGGCTGTGGGACTTTTATTTTCATCCAAGCTAATGTTAGCATCTCTTCAAGTCTGAAGACATTGTACAGGTTATACAAAACATTCAAGGGTGGCAATAACAGTGACCAGAACTGTATGTCTTGGTCATTACGTGTGTCATGCCTGATAGAGAGGCACTACTTTCTTGATATTCTGTCGACATATGGGACAGGCGGCAGGTAGCGGCAGGGCCTGGTAGCAGCTGAAGCAACAACACACATGCCCACAGTCCAGCAGGACGCAGCCACGTGGCCGGCTGAGGCAGATCACACAATCATTCTCTGACGCCGGTCCGCGGTCCTGTCTCTCAAACTCCCTCCTCAGTCGTTGGCGCTCCCACCGGTCTCTCAGGGTACGTTGGTACCGCCTGCCCACCCAGAGCAGAACGGCGGCCCCGGCCAGGGCGAACACAGAGGCCAGTACCTTCAATCCTACCATCTGGCTCTCCTGCTGCATTCGCAGTGTATGAACATCTGCTCCGGTCAGGAAGTACTCTGAACCGTCAGCCGGGGGACGCAGCTTCAGGACCCGATCCGTGTCCAGGATCAACTCTCCAACGCCTGTAAGCGTAGCGCCCACCTTCAGCATCCGCTCTGTCTCTAGCTGCCCTTCGGGCCTCTTACAAGTCAGGGCAGCCACTACGATGTCGGAGACGTCAAAAGTGTACGGTGTGTACTTCTCATGGATGTCCATGTCCAACTGGGAGATGTTCAGAGGACACAGCACCCTGACAGTGGCCTGGTCTGATCCCAACAGGCTGAAGGGCACTGTGTTCACCTTCTCATACAGCACTCGCTCACTGTGCATCCATGTCTGAGACCAGCTGGACCACACCAGGCTGTACTCCTTCAGCAGCACGTTGTGAACCACTCCGACAGTGCCTTCTTGGAACTGACTCCTCAGAGGCGTTCCCACAGGTTGCACCGTCCCTTCAATGATAACATACGGCAGACACTTCCCTGGGTTGTCGTTCACAATGTCTGTCAGCCTTCCATCTAAGGTCAACAGTGGAGCATTGTTGAGTTTGTCCACTGTCTTCCTCTTGTTTCTGTATAAGTAGTAGAACATACCAGAGAGAGCCAGGCAGGTTCCAACGTACGCCACCTCAACGAACCTCTCTGATTCCATTAGCTGAGCTTCTATTCTCACACGCCCCAAAATCCTTTTGTGTATCAAGTTGGCACTCCAGCAGGAAGTCGCTACCTCTTATATTGGTATTCATCAAACCACTGATCAGTCTGTCCCAAATATGGAGCTGTGTGTAACTCCACATTTGGGTATAAATATGATGTCATATTGATGACGCAAGATGCTCTTGCAGAGATATGCTCATCACTGAATGCACACTAATAACATGATATCCATAGTTACAGATTGAACTGCATCTCCTGGTCTCCAGTCAAGAATCCTCTCCACTTGTCATTTCAATGTTGTTGTCTGTGAAATGCCATTGATTGATTGATTGATTGATTGATTGATTGATTGATTGATTGATTGGTTGGTTGATTGATTGATTGATTGATTGATTGATTGATTGATTGATTGAATATTTTATTAGACAGAAATGTAAAAACAGTACGAGTACAGTCAAACACTTTGTCTAAAAGGATAACACCAAAAAAGCCCTTGCATTCTTGTTTCCATTGGGGTCCTAGGTATTCAATAGACCAATTATTTGTTTACTAACATTGAGACTGGATGCACAGGTGATTGCTTCATGCAATCAATTCTCAACCTGTTGTTTCGGGGTGCGCTGGTTTCAGCGCACCCCAACCCCCTCTTGTGTGTTGGCTAGTGCTGCGCGCCCTAGCGAGACCTGTCAGAATGGGTGTCATTTGCAACCAGTATGACGCTTATAGTATGCAACCAGAGTGAAGTCATCTGTTAAGGGGTCTATTCATCAACATATAAGATAGCACCAACAAATTCAATATCATCACAATAGAAAACCCTATATGTGTTGAGTAGAAAAGTGGGGGGGGAGGTGAGGGAATGGAGGTAAAGAAAGGGGGGGGTGATCTGTCTAAGGGAGAAGTGATAACTACCTCACCCTTTGGCCTCCTGAAAGGTGAATTTTCAGGGCTGCGACGGCGATCTACATTTTTTGAGGAATGGGGTCAGGGCATTCCACACCTGCATGGCAGTGCTGTAGAAGGAGAATTTACCCATGTTTGTTTTATGAGTGGGTGGTACCAGATCATTGTTGCCCCCCCCTGGTCAGCCGGGCACCTGATGGAGGGGAAAGGAACTGGTTGGAATAACGTGTTCCTTCCACACACTACGTCCAACCGGGGAAACTCCCCCCTGTCGGGTGATTAGAAGGCTCGTTAGCTTTCATGCATTGAAGGAGGCATGAGCTCGGCTCTGGGCTCTCCCTAGCCTGGCAGAGGGAGAGTAGCGCCCAGGATTACTTAAACAATTGGCACTGGGTGAAAAAGAAAAAAAAATGCGAGAAAAAAAAAGCATTAGGCATTTATGATTTGTTAATTACATTACATAGTTTTCTGTTCTTTTCAAGTGGTTGCTCATTTTAGTTTTTCCTGTACTCAGAGTAACTTTTGTTTCTGAGTTATATGGCACTCAAATGTCTCCCTTCATCCAAGGTATCCAATACAAAAATGCAGATTTGAAACACGACCAGGTCTCCTCAGCCAAGGTGCAATTTAGAACACAGGACCAGTCCATTTTCTCAAGAGCTGCTGTTAGAGCTTCACTAGAGTAGTGTTCCATAGATCTTCAGCTGATTGTGCTGTGACAATAAACTACAGATATGTGAAATTTTACGAGTGCAGAAGATGATATTGTGATCACTTAAGTTGCACTCGATGACACCACTATTTGAGATTCTGGACTGGTCCGATGTCATATTGATGAAGGTGTGATGTGTAGAGTAACAAGCAGTGTCTCTATCTCTCTAGTTTATATCCATCTCCCAGGGGCGTAGCACATTGAAATGGGGATAGACTCCTGCGATAATAAGCCTCTCCGAGGTAAGTTACTTCCTCTCTCTCTCTCTCTCTCTCTCTCTCTCTCTCTCTCTCTCTCTCTCTCTCTCTCTCTCTCTCTCTCTCTCTCTCTCTCTCTCTCTGTCTCTGCGTCTGTGTTATTCAGATCGGTTTGTGCAGGATGTGGCTGATGGGTGTCGAGTCATTTCACAGAAACACTCCTAACGCTGGCTGTTGTGTTTAAGGTGTGAATATTATTTTCACAGAAACAAATGCTGTTGTGTTTAAGGTGTGAATATTATTTTCACAGAAACAAATGCTGTTGTGTTTAAGGTGTGAATATCTCAACAAGGATGTGGTTGGTTCGCCTGAGATGACATGTTGGAACGGCTCGGCTCTGAGTCACGAACACATGCTGATGAGAAAATACACATCTGTGATGGGTGATGCATTCACCGTTTTACCAAGCAAGAAAATGTTACAAAATTAATTCAATAATGTATTTTTTTTATCACTGTGACCGCACAAAACACATTAACTTCGCTACATGTATACATGAGTGACAGACACAGACACGATGTAAACTGCAACTGGTTGGCAGAGGCATACAACCACAATGTAGCATTTCTAGTTATGTATTTGTATTTTTCTTTCTTCTATATTTGGAATTCATCCAGTACTTCTCTGTGTGTCTGGTGGCTTTTGAAAGGGCTTTGGAGTCCTGCTGATGGCTGACAGGACTTTATGGTGTGGCTTCGGAGTTGCAGATTACAGCTGTGGGTAGGACAGTTTGTCTAAATCCAGGTTTCTGCTGTGTCCCTAGTTTGAGCCTGCTGGTTTGTGGGAGCATGCAGGTCTGTGTTAAAGTCACACTGTGACAAATAGGCAGCTGCAAGGACCATTTCTGGGTCCCCTTTGCCCCACACAGTAAACATTGCATGGGCAAAAATGACTGGGGATAGCATGTCGTGATTTTTTATTAGAACCTATTCTATATTTAATAATACACAGAGACACCATAAAGCACAGACACAATGCAAGGAATCCATGGATGCAAATAACAGGACTGTGAGTGATTGTTAATTCAGTCCATTTGGCAAGTGTTCACTGGACTGCTGAGCTGATAGAACGCACGCACGCACGCACGCACGCACGCACGCACGCACGCACACACAGCAAGCTGACACAACACAATACAACATCACCATCATAGAGCACAGCTGTTAGCTCTGTCTGTGCATGAACTGCTGCCAAGAGCTGAGAGAGAGAGAGAGAGAGAGAGAGAGAGAGAGAGAGAGAGAGAGAGAGAGAGAGAGAGAGAGAGAGAGAGAGAGAGAGAGAGAGACCCACTACCCTTCTGACGGATAATACATACACACACACACACACACACACACACACACACACACACACACACACACACACACACACACACACACACACGTGTTTTACTTAATGGGGCCGAATGGAACATTATGTACACATACTTATCTGTGACGTTAGAAAAATTGCTCAGTGCTTAACAAGGAGGCTAAAAAACAACAACAACAACAACACAGGCGTAATTGAACATTTGCCGTCCCCTGAACCGGGCGTATTGTGCTCAGACAATTACAGAAGAGGACCACGAGGGACCGTTCATCATATCAGTTTCACAGAGCAGAGTGCCGCTTGGAGCTGAAACTAAGGAGATAAGGATGAGAAACAAATCATAGCAGACAGGTACTGCAGGCCTAGCCTGGTAAAGTCCCTCCCTCCGGAAAATCTAATTTCCATTTGATTTCAGGAAGGAGTCTGGCCTGAAGGCTTGTCCGGGCGTTTCTAGCCCGTTCACCAAATGGACGAGCCTATCAGCGTCGTCGCTCATCGTTCTGTGATTGACAGCGACAGTTGGCCAATCAGGTGGCGAGTTCGAGTGAGCTCGAATGGGACCGAGTGCAGCCGACAAAAATGGAATGAGCCGCCATTGTTTTCTGTGGGCAGTTAAACGTTTTACTTTCGGTTTTAAAACGCTCTCAAACTTCTTTTTTGAGGCACGGAATTTACTTTTAAGATATCGTTTGGATAGAATTTAGTTGTTTAACTTATGTGGTCAATTAATCATGACAGAGCCTATTTAAAAATAAAAATTTAGAGAACCGGCATGGGTGGGCAGTGACACGCATGTATCCTAATAAGGCAACCTATTTTGGGCATGGCCGTCTCAAAAGTCCCGTTGCGTCACATTAGTCTGGAGGTGGTAAAAATGTACTGGCTGAAGTGGGACACTGCTGATTGGCTGAAGGGGTTGTCAGTCAACGGTATTACTCCCGCCCAACTCCAGCCCACAGCCAAAATTGCAGAATGCGCGATCATGCTAGACTTACTCCTGAAATAAATTACAAATTAGATTTCCGGAGGGAGGGTTTACCAGGCTGACTGGGGCCAGTCCCATAGCTACATTAGAGCACACAGACAGGTACTGTGGCCGGTCCTCATTAGAACACACTGAGGCCGGTCCTCATAGCTACATTAGAACACACAGACAGGTACTGTGGCCGGTCCTCATAGCTACATTAGAACACACTGGGGCCGGGCGGTCCCCATAGCTACATTAGAACACACAGACATTATTTTCTGAATATCAAAGAGGAATGCTCGCTGGTGATTATGGTGTTTTAATGTACAGGACAGAGGATGAATTAAGGGCTTAGACTGTATAGACTGTGGAAAATATCAAGGGCTGAGCTACAGTTAATTACATTATCTCTCTCTGGCCAACCCAGGGACATCTGGAAAAACACAGCTTGCATCTGGGGGCCATGATTCAAAACTACAGCAGACAACTTGACTCAATCAGGGAAACAGATGAATACTGAACTGTAAGGAACCAGTGGGGAGAAAAACTGTTGCAAATTATGCTGCCGACAAGCAACACATGGTTGCACAGGGGAACTGGAGAGAAAATGCATTCATTTGTTTAAAGCATTTACTGCATGTCGTGTTACGTTAAGGTGAATTAGGTGCCCCATGGGGTGCATCTGCCAACAGCTTCAGCAGCACGTTGAGAATACAGAGAAAATGATTTAATTTGTGAGAAAACAGCCGGCACATAATTCCTCTGTTAACATTTCTAGCCCCTACATTCTTACCATTAACAGCATATTTCTCAAGATACTAGTATTCACTCATTAATGGCGTTGTAGTCACCACCTCCTGGTGGCAACAGATAAACAAACTCCCTGCTGTGGATGGACAATCAGAAGGCTGAACTAAAAGCAAAAAATAAATAAACCTCACAACTAGCCACAACCTGACAGCTTAATGGTCACATTGCTGTGCCAGGGGCAACCACGAGTCCCCAACTAACGTTAATTGGTCCCAACGAAAAAGCATGCCATCGTGACCCGGTGGCCTGTCATAGATGAAGGCTAATGGTGCATCAGATGTTCTTAGGAGGGCTACGCAACCCTTCCTGTTTCAATACGCTTTTCTCATCCTGCTCGGTGAGCAGTGTTTGAGGACAAGTAAATGCTGTATTAAAGGAGTAGTTCACCCCAAAAAAAAATCGTATTTCCTATCAATTACACACCCCATGAAGCATCGAATTAATGGAGATGTTTTTAGTTTTTGTCGCATTCCTAAGCTAATAATCTAATTACCGGTGGTCTATCCGGTAGGATACACAAAGAGTCTCCTTTGCGTCTACTACCGGATAGGGTTAGGTTATGGTTAACATAAGGATGTATGGTAAGGTTGTAGTTGGTAAGTACTGAAATGCAGATGTTTGTACATACATTATGTGCACGCCAGCACGAGTTGGTGTGTAATGAAAATGTGTGTGCAGTGTGTGCACATCCACACAAATGTCTTTGTCCAAATGCACAACGTCTATGTGACGTATAAGAAAGGAAAACCGGTGCGCTTCCTCTGGATGCCTTCTTAGTTTAGGCAGTGGGTGCTCAGCTATGTAAATCAATCAAAAGAAAACCACCTAAGTGGAAAAAAGCGGCACCCCAAAATAAAATTGCAAGACAGTGGCTCAGATGTGGTTTCTCATTTTATTGAGATGTGAACGCTAACGCGTTTCGGCCGTAGCCTTCCTCAGAGCAGATTAAAAGAGTGATACTGGGGGTGCATGCACCTCTTTTAAACATACACAAATCATCCCCACCTGTGTAGGGGGGGAGGTACTTGCTTGACAATCAATCAATTACACAGTATCACAGTCACAGTCAGATCAGTGGTTCACAACAAAATCAGTACAAATATCACAGATCATGGAGGCATCATAGACATCAATTGAATTTCATTTTTTAAGACATCACCCTATAATGAGATCATCCAAATACCAACGAAAGGCCACAAGAGGGACTCACACTTCAGGGATTCACACTTCTATGTGACGTGTTAGAGCCACACAGCTGTTGTTGTGTATTTTCTGAGGACTTCCTGAACACACTCCAGCGGAGCTCCACTACGACTCCACTCACACCACTCAAACACCACCACCTGTTCTCCAGTCTCTGTCTTCCACTCGCTCCATCTCTCTTCACCTTCTCTCCTTATACTTGTATTGTCCTCTATCCATTCTACCATCTCTGTATTGCTTCCATGTTCATTCAACAGTGTGTTCTATTATGTTCCAGTCCGTCCCATGGCTCTCAACTTTTACGTTGTGACACAAAAGTAGGTCAGAAAAGGTTGCGAATCAGAACTGAACAATCAAAACTGGAACATACTGTACATGGAGAATCATGTTTAGTATTTATGCATCACATATCTGGAACAAACTCCCAGGAAACGGAAGCTCTGCTAAAACGTTAAGGCTGAAACTCTTTTTGATTGCCACTGAGTCTTTTTCTAAACAATTCTTAATTTTACTTTTAAATCTTTCCGTTTTATTTGTACTTGTTTTTGATTTTGTTATATTCAAATGCGCTTTCATAGTGTGTTCATTTTGCTGACTTAATGTCGCTGTCTTAATGTTTACTGTTTTGTTTAAGGCACTTTGAATTGTCTTGTGTTGAAATGTGCTTTACAAATAAACTTGCCTTGCCTTGTGAACAACTGTAATAGAGGAATATGGTGTTATTTAAAACCCAGGTCCTGGTTTTTGGGTCAACGCACAATTCAGACCTCACTGTGACATCAGTTGTAGAGCACTATAGTTGTTCAGCCATGCGTGTTGCAAACTCTAACCACTGGCCTACAATCATCTGTTGGACTTTTTGAAGGTTTGCAATATTCTTTCCAAATTATTCAGACTTCCTGTGAAGTAGCTCCATTGTTCCCACACTTTACCTGTTGAATGAATCTATAAACACTCAACCTTCATCTGTCTTTGTGAAGAGCTTTTGTTCCTGTTGAAGACATTCAACATTCCTGTTTGAAGACATGTATAAACACAATAAACACTCAACCTTCATCCTCTCTTCATCTGTCTTTAGAAAGATCTTTAGTTGCTGTCGAATGCATAAACACTCAACCTTCATATCCTGTTCTCATGTGGTTCCTGTTGAAGACATGTACAAAGAACGTTCATCATCAGTTCAGCTCTGAAGCAGTCTTCCTAGGAGCTGAGCTGACATTTCCGAGCTGGATTAAGTGCAGATTAACTGAGCAAAGCTTGTTATTGATTGTAATGGCAATTAAAGTGGAGATGCCATGGGGCTACAGCCCAGTTTAAACAAAGGAGTTCCACAAGTAGAAACACATAAATCAATGGGAGGCTAAGACAACAGGACCGATTGCCAGGAGGGTGCTTAAAAACACCTGCTCTCTCTAAACTTGTTTTTCCAAAGCCGACGATCTTGGAGGTTCTAAGGCTCCATTTACACTGGCAGACAAATCCAGCCTGAATCCAGCCTGAATCAGATCTGTGCCATTTCCAGATTGGAATCCGATTAGTTTTATGTAGTCTGAACAGAGAGAGGTCACATGGAATCCGATTTTTACGAATCCGACTTGAGACACATTCAGAGGTGGTTTCAAATCTGATTCAAATCTGATTTCTAGCTGCAGTCTGAACGCAGTAACCTGATCTAACCACCCAAGTCACATATCAAACTGTCCAAAACATCACTTGCAACGCAACCCAAGCGCCACTGACGTCATTGCAGAGCGCAAGAATTGATTTTGATTTACGAGAGCGCAAGGGGTGTAATGAAAACAAAACAATAGCGCAGCATAAGTTTTACAGAAGAAATGGCGAGCAGCATTCAGTGGACAGATGGAGATATTCAATGTCTCCTGGCACTTTGGGGGGATGACTCAGTACAAGCAAAACTTGTAGGAATGTATAGGAACAAAGAAATATATGAAGACATATCTCACGGCATGGCAGAAAATGGGTTCAAAAGGTCCTATCTGCAGTGTGAGAGGAAAATAAAGAATTTTAAGAACACATATAAAGAGATAGAAGTCATGACGTCATGACGCCTACGTCGTTACCACGGTAACCAAAGCAGATATGTCAACGCAGGGCGGCTTTGGGTTGACGTTGTTTAAATCAATCTGAACTAGAGCTCTTCACGGGTCCAAAAAAAAACGGTCCAGAACCGAAATGAAATGTGAAATCTGATCCAATTCCGACCCGTTCCGAAAAAAAAAATCCAATAACAAAACCAAACCCTAGTGGACCCGTGACAGTTTTGTCCGATTCCGACCCGTTCCGACCTTTTTTTTTTTTACGGACCCGGACCCTAATTGGACTGGTGAAATTTGTTCCGAAACTCGCTTATTTCCGAGATTTTACAGACCCCGACCCTGCAGACACCCCTTCAAAAAAGCGCATATGAAACAATACAAAAATAAATAAATATGCGCAAAGGTATTAATGTAATATATGTGACAAAAGGTTTTCTTTGTAAATAAATGTAGACTTTATGAAATAATAGCAGACCTATTGACCACTGACCATTTAATGATTAAAGCTTTGCTTTCACCTTGTTCATTGAGGACAACGGTGTTAGAGGAATCCATGAATGCACACCGGTGTTTTCAAATCAGCCTGGCTGGCACCTGGCTTGCCTTGCAGTACGGTGCGGTGCGCAGTAACTAAGTACATTTACTCAAGTACTGTACTAATAGCTACAAGCTCACACTGCGTCGCGTCGTTCCGGACTTTTACTTGTAATAGAGTATTTCTGCATTCCAGTATTGATACTTTTACTTAAGTAAACACCGCTGGTGCGCATGCATTGCGTAGCTCAACTTTTTTGAGCTACCAGCCTAAAACATCATGCAAGATGCACAGCCATTCATGTCGCTGCTGCACTAAACCTGATCCCAGGTCAGTCTAAAACATCACACTCAAGTTAAACAGCACTTCATTGCGTTTCTCCCCTGATTAGTGCAGCCGCGCGCACACGCAGCAGGCATACTGCGGGTCTTCTCGGATCCACTCGGGTATTACACATAATGTTAGACAGACCCGAGTTTCGAGGTAATACTGACCGATTCCGACCCGCCCACACGGATCAGACCCGTACGGGTCTCGTGTCCTCTCGGGTATTTTCGGAATCGGGGGGCCCGTGAAGAACTCTAGTCTGAACACACAGATCTGTGACAGATCAGATCTGGTCACTTGCAAATGCAGTGTGAACAGTCGGGCCAAAAGATCGGATTTGAGAAATAAGTGACAGTTTACACTTCATCTGGTCCTAACCTGCAACCAAACATTTTTAATTAAGATTAAACACATCCTTTACAGGAAACACAGACATAGTGTAGCTACTGCCGTGTGTGTGTGTGTGTGTGTGTGTGTGTGTGTGTGTGTGTGTGTGTGTGTGTGCGTGCGTGCGTGCGTGCGTGCGTGCGTGCGTGCGTGCGTGCGAGCGTGCGTGCGCTGTCTACAGAATTGCCAGCGTAGAGTAATTCATTATCTGAGTCCTGTTTAGGGCAGCCAGCAGTACTTACGTAAGACCCCCCCCCCCCCCCCCCATTCTGCCCCGTACAGTATCTATTACCATGATCTAATCCCCCCCAAATGGTTCTCCCTCCTCTCTGACCTACATTCCATGGTCCAGACCAAACCTCTGGGTTACAACCAGGATAAAATAAACACAGTCACTGCCAAGTTGGCCTCTCGTACACTGGCTGAGATACAGTACAGTACAATATAATACAGTGCAGTATTATACAGTACAGAGGTTGGATGATAGTTGAAAATCTTGTAAAAACTTGCTTTCTTCAGTGAATCTGTTAATTACACCAACGTTGTTCTTGTGAAGCACTTTTGTACTGAGATGAAGCATTTATAGAGATTGCTATTTCCAACTCAGAGAATTATTGTCCTCAGAGTTAAATGAACACTGTGTATTTTACAGTGTGGTGCAGTCAACCTCAAGGTCTCTGCATCACAGAGGTAATGACATCCTGTTAACATACATTCATCTCATGTCGTTCACCATCGCTCTGACCTCAACTGTGTATCAGAGTTCAACTCCTGCATCCAGTCTCTCTCTGGATTGACAGCCACCGTGAGAAAAAACAAAAAACAAACACCATTTGCATTCAGACTGAATGAAAGGTTACACCTTGTCCTGTAAATAATGAAGGGTTGTGTTCCTCTGTGCGGTGAGGTCTTTGGAGCAGCGAGCTAAGCAGGATCCACCTTGTGATTCTCCGCACGTCTCAGGCTATAATGTGACAGCGGCTGACAGAGGCAGGCAGGCCTTCATGTTGTCACCGGGGGAGAGTAACCTCCCCTCGGCCTTGAACCGGGGGGCTCCGCCGACCGCCGCCCCCTGTGGAGATGCCTGCTAATTCCCATTAGCCTTGCTTCTTTATTGTGCCCCTGCCTCCACTCAACAGCACAAAGTACTCAGCTAACACTCAGAGTCAGAAGGAAGAGGAGAGGAGGAACATTTCACTGTTGAGAAGCTATTAGAAGCATTCTGCATGAGAGGGAGATGTTGGGATGTTAAATATGTGAGGAGACGGGGGGGTCATAGCTTGATGAGTAGAGAGGTCGTCTGGGAATCAGAAGGTCGCCAATTCTCTCCCCCGGACCGCCCAGTCTATGAGTCAACATGTCCCTGAGCATGGCACTTAACCCCTAACTGCTCGCATTGCTGCTGAATTAATAACGCCCACTGCTCCTAATAATTCGGATGGGTAAATGCAGAGGACAAACTTAACAGCATATCATAGTAACCTTGTGCCTCATGTGGGTAAAATACAGGCAGGAGATGAAGAGGGCTATTGATTTGGACTGAAAAAAATAAACACTTAAGTAAGTAAGTAAATGACATAAAAAAGGGACAGAAATGTAATACAAAAATAAAGCTTGGAGAAAAGTGGAATCAGTTTCTTACTCAAGCGCTTTACCATCAAGCACTGAACCCCAAGAGATTTTGCACATCAGGTGTAAAGAATGCCTATTATCTTGTATTATGGATATCACATCTTGTATTATATGTAGTATCATGTTAAATGACCATATAAGCAACAGCATCACAACACATAACACAGCAGATGCTGTTATATATGTGTTATTGAACTGTAATTCTCCATGTTTGTTATGACACGCCCACTTTTAAACGTCCAAATCAAATTCCTCCCAATGTTATGTACCTCTTGCATTATCCTGTTTTACTCAGAACATCACAATATTAAGTAAGATACTCTAGAAATGCAGTTTCATCTGGACTTTAATGATGGAAAGTCAGATTCTTTTCACAGTATTGGTTTCTTCAAGTTGATAAATGTTAATGTATCGAACCTTTTCTCTAGAAATATGGTAGTCTGATTCACTGCCTTACCGCCGCTGCATTAAAGGACGATTTCGCCCATTTTCAACCTTTAATCTTCATATAAATATAATTGGTCCTCACTAATGCTGATGATAATATGGTACCATTTTTGTCCACTGACTCTGTGTCTCAGAGGACGACTGTGGACAGTTCAGAAACCCGCCTACCAGTGACATCATCGATGGAGAATCCAAGCTTATAGAAACAGCAGGCTTTCTATTCCTAGAAAGTCAGCATGCTATAATGGAAGCCATTGTTCTCGCGTTGATACAAATAAAAATACAGTTTTGAAATCTTGTTTGGACAAAAAACCTGCCTAACGATGATGTTATTGATAGGCGGGTTTCTGAACTGTAAACAGCCTTCCTATGAGACACAGACCAAGTAGAAATAAATGGCACCATTTTATCATATGACCAATCACATGATGATAGGTTGAAAATGGGTGAAGTCGCCCTTTAATGCTTCTGGCTGGAATCCAGCTCAGCAGAAATATGGTAGTCTGATTCACTGCCCTACAGCCGCTCCATTAATGCTTCTGGCTGGAATCCAGCTCAGCACTGTTACATAAACTCTATCTACACTGTTCTCCTTTAGCTCTTTCTGTGCTTACATAGTTCAGGTTTGAGGGCACATTTTACTTTTGTTTTTTTTTCCAGCAGAGAAGGAAATAGTCATAATGATGACAAAAGATTACACAAACATGTCATCCATTTAGAAATCCCTACATTCTTCCATCAAGCTAGAAAATCACACACCAAGACAAAATAAATGAAAAATAGAGAAATATTTCAGCCAATGCTCAGAGACAGTTAGCCCTTCCATGGACTCGAGCCTCATAGGATTTTTCAGAGCATAAAAAGGTCACAGCTTCTTAAGCCATTATTATGTGTTGCCAGTTGTGAATTGGGACAGCAGGGTTCGATGCCACAGTGAACTTGAGGCAGTCACAAGTCTCTCTGACAAAAATGTCAATATCCTACTTTTCTGAGCTCCATGGCCTCTGGAACAGTTTGCCAGATGACCTGAGATATGCCCTCCATCTCCAGTCTCTTTTAAAACCTTTAGGCTATGGAGAAATAAAACTTTTCTTCATACAGCAGCCTTTGAAGTGTCTTCCTTATTTAAATTATTCATCCCTGAAGCTATGTCCACATGCAGTGTGTGCATGTTGATGTACTTTTCTCATCTTTTGTGGGCTGTGTTTGAAAGGATGGTTGCTGGAAGTACTGTGTTCTTTCTGCATGTATCAAGCATTCCTTTATTGTGTATGTTATTTTCCATTGTTTTGGCTTATTTTGTATGCACAGTATCTTCTAGAATTTTGTTTATTTCCTCCCATATTTTATCGGATTTGTGTCATTTCCCCAAGCACTCAAAATGTGTTGTACAGTACAAGTGATATTTACACTTTATTTATTTTTTTGGAGTTCTTCTTCAAAACTGCAGTATAGGAATAGAACTGGCAGAATAGTTTTGAGGTCAAATCAATGCCACTAGCACGGTTCAAAAAGGGCTTTGACATAAAGTTAATTTTTGTCTTTGACTGCAGGAGAGAGAGAGAGAGAGAGAGAGAGAGAGAGAGAGAGAGAGAGAGAGAGAGAGAGAGTTCCGCTGCTGAGTGAAGCTACAGAGTGACGGAAAGGAGAGAGAGTTTACAGAGTGCAAGCTAAGAGGTGAGAATAGACTATACACACGTTTCACCAATAACCACTGATCTCTCTATGTTCTCTTCCTCAGTGCTGGACACTCTGACGTCTCTGTCTACTATTCCTCAGCTGTGAGTCAGTGTCTCTCTCTCTCTCTCTCTCTCTCTCTCTCTCTCTCTCTCTCTCTCTCTCTCTCTCTCTCTCTCTCTCTCTCTCTCTCTCTCTCTCTCTTGCTCTAGTGAAGCAGGTCTAATGCAGGCCTGCCAGCGGAAGGCTTATTAAGAGGATCAAAGCTTGGCTAATATAAATGCTGGGAACATGATAAGTGGGCTCTGATTATGGCCTGACAGGCGGTGATTATCATACGAGGTGATGGGTAATAATCACGGGTCCTGGGATCTTTGATGTGACTGTGGACATCAGCAGTGACAGTGATTAAGACCCATTATATCTCCGTCTCATTCAGAGCCATCTGTCGCACGCATGTCACTGGTTTAATGACATGAACGTGTATTTATGGTCTAGTAAAGAGGTCTGGCTGGCCTTGTCTTGTGTTGCCCTAGCTTCCTCCACGTCTATATAGCAGACAAGAGAGCAATGTCTGTCAACCTGTAAAATCCCAGAGCAGGTCTTGACATTTACACAATCTGCCGCATCCCCGGAGCTCTGACCAGCAGGTCAAACACTGTCTCCACCAAAACTCTCTCTCTCTCTCTCTCTCTCTCTCTCTCTCTCTCTCTCTCTCTCTCTCTCTCTCTCTCTCTCTCTAACTGTTTCAGAGGAGCAGAGACGCGCACTAATCGACATGAAGAGCCTCTATAATTAATCTATGTCAAGTGCATGTCAGAGTGGCTAAAATTAAACAAGTCTTCTCTGAGAGGAGGGGACGTGTGTGTGTGTGTGTGTGTGTGTGTGTGTGTGTGTGTGTGTGTGTGTGTGTGTGTGTGTGTGTGTGTGTGTGTGTGTGTGTGTGTGTGTGTGTGTGTGTGTGTGTGTGTGTGTCATAGTGGGGAGTCAACAGCCTGCAGTGTTCTGTTAGATAAAACTGAAAAGGCACAAAAGATGGAAGGTCAAAACTCTTGTGTTTTTCAATCCATCAATTAAATTTTGGTGGGTACTCAACGGTTATGTAAGACTTTAAACTGCCAGCAAATATTTACACTGGAACAAAGAGAATCCAACCTTGCCAAAACAAATGTGACTTCATGAAATGTTGACAAGTTTTCTTCCTCTGTGTTTCCAGACAGCAACAGTTGTGCTACACCCACGCTTCAACAAACAAACACACAAACTCCTTCTGAGAGCAGTTCCTCGTCTCATAAATCAACATCCACCAGTCCATACGCAGGGATGCCGGGTCACTACTGGGCATGATGTCTTCTGACAACCAGCCAACCACCAATAAAACCACAGCGTTCCTTGTTTCATGTCCCATAAATCAACATCCACAGTCACTTTGCTTTGTATGTCTATTTCACAGTGTCGGCCTCAGGCTGCACCGACTGTGATGATGTTACCTCATGATGTGACACGTGTTATACTGTGATATTACATGATGTGATACACGTTATACTGTGATGTGACATACATTATGTGACACGTGTTCTACTGTGATGTTACATACATGATGTGACACCCATGTTATACTGTGATTTTACATACATGATGTGATACACATGTTATATGGAGCTAATAGCATCAGAGCCACTCAACCCCTGTCCATGATTTATAGTCTGAATAAAGCAAATCGCTACCTGACAAACATCAGCGACGACAACAACAAAAATCCACCCCACTAAATCCGTACAGAAAAAGTAATATTTTGTGCATTTTTGGGGAAGGAAAAATATATCTATTTTTATGTTTGGATGTTTGTGTAGATGCAGTGAAAACGCTACAGCTGTGCTTTCTCTTATTCCTCAGCCCTAAGGTGAAGAAGGAATAATGGACAGAGCTTTGCCATTAATAAATGCGTTCAAAGGACTTTTGTTTTTGTCACTAGAGGGAGTCTTACGCCTTGGGTTTTTATTTCCTCCAATACATAAATGGGTCATTCATCAAAATTGGTACAGAATATTAATTTGTCTTCCTCCCGTAACGCTACCATGTGACAACCAAGGTGTCTCTCTGCTGTGTCCACCACCTCCTGATGTTGGAGGAGCTGGCATGAGGTCAACAACGTTGTTTCATGGTTGAGATGAGGTGCTCTTGAGTGGAATGAATCACTGCTTAACATTCACAGCGCTGTGGCGTAGAGAAGTTTAGTTCCTCTTAGCTTTAGTCTATTGTTGTGTCTCCATTCTATAAAGTGTTTGTGACTGCAGACTTCTCTAGGTAGCAGCACCAATCTATTGCTAACCTCATTGTTGGACACAGTGACGTGTCCAGCGTCATTGTTGACTGCTGTGATTGGAGCAATAATACAACAATGTGCAGCGTTTTCTCAAACAGATGACCAAAGGGTCTGGGTGAATGGTTGGAGAGCCCGCCTGGGGCGCCGGTAGGCCCCGATTGTCCCAGATTCGATTCCAGGCCAGTAATGTGTCTGAATGCATGCTCTGCACTCCTCTGTGGGCAGCACTCAGCTGGCTGAAGCTGAAACTGAATTTCCCCTGCGGGATGAAAAAGGTCTCAATTATTATGCTCTTAAATCTGGAGGTGCTTCTGGACAACAATGCTCCTCAATTGTCCTCAACAGGTGGCGTCAACAAGCCTGCTGGGCTCTGTTCAAACTGACACACTCCCTACCAGTACACCGCTGACCACCAAGGCATCTCTGCTGTTGCACATTTCAAATACATTTTAATGTATAACTACTGTGGTTAAGCTGTGTGTTGCTGTGACAACTGCTCCATTTGTCACCAAAGCTGAGCTGGAGGCAGCTTGTGATGTCACTTTGGTCACGATGATTAAAAGGCAGAATAAAAAGACGCCCAGACGCTGCCTGTCCCTTAACTCCACAAAGGACCAAGATGACAAGTTCCCCAACAGACAGCTTGTGAATTGTGCAAAAGTCACTTTATCCAGGCAGCGCTAGAAAGAAAATAAATCCTCACTGGTTGGTTGAAAAGCATATTTCACACTTTAGAACAGGGATGTACTGTAGAAAGAATAATTTTGTAAGGAAAGCCTTTCTGTATAAATCAAATCCATCCCAGTAATAGTCAAACATTCTCCCTCCTCTCATGGACATGTTTCATGCTTCCTGTGGGTCCACACAGAATATTTGCCATATGTGCCACTTCACAGCACGATGCCTCTTTTATGAAGAATATCCCTTCCTCCAAAGGCATGCAAATACAGTTAATTAGTGCCGTGGGAGCCAGTTGAGGACACAAACTAGAAGACACTAATTTGTAGTGGCTTCAAAACCTGTTAGCGGTGACAATACAACTGATGGCCAATCAAGAAAAACTCCACCACGTCCAGATATTAGGAGACACAGAACCTGCACAATGTGGGCCTCAAATAAGCCCTGCTGCAAATCACAGGGCAGAGAGGAAGTAAACAAGAACCTCATTTAGACAAGAAAAGGGGAGTTGCATCCAATATTATTACAATAGTTTTACATCATACTGCAGCTCAAACTGAAACTAATTGCTAACAAATGGGGTGAACTAGGACTGAATGCCCATTCATTACGACTGTCAGTAAATATTCCCTTTGTGTTTCCTTTGTTGTTATTCTTTACACGTGCACCTAATGTTGTTAAAAGAGTATCACCCAGTTAATGTAGATGCCAGACCACATAGGAATGAATTGAATAATTCCTTCCAAATGTATCCCTTTCAGAACATCAGCAGATGGTGTTTGTGTTTTCAGAGACTATAAAACCAATTACTGTACGTATGGACTACGTTTATGTATTCTTTTCCTTTAGGATAATTTAGCAGCTGAAACAGTGAGTCTCCCTGTCTCATCTTTCTCAGCATGTTGCCTTTGGCACATGACATGTTTGTGGAAATGGACTCAGGCGAGCTGCTCGGATGAATGTGCAGCGATAGGAAAAATGGAGGCTTCTCCTTCACTAACTTGTACTTTTAATCCACTACAATTATTTGAAAACTTTAGTTACTAGTTACTTTGTAGATTTTGATTATTATTACAAAACATACATTACCCCTGTATACATTTCGGCCATTTGAAAATAGCCGATCTACAAGCTCACAAGCTCTACGAGCTACAAGCTCACAATGCGTCGCGATGCGGCGCATTGTGAGCTTGTAGATCTGCTATTTTCAACGGATTCTTATACAGTTTATACATTTGAAAACTTGTGAAATGGGACATTCTGCATGATGAATACCTTCTACTTTTGTACTTTAAGTACATTTTGATACCAATACTACTTGTACTTTTACTCAAGTAAATTTTGATTACCGGACTTTTACTTGTAACAGGAGTACTTCTACATTGCAGTATTGATATTTTTACTTAAGTAAAGACATTGAATACGTTTTCCACCACTGGTTGGATCCATCATGGTGCTGTAATGCACCTCCCTAGCCGGGCCTTAAATGTAATTTATGGATCAAATGTGTGGCTCCTGCCTTCAATAGACCGCATTGTAAAATGACAACTGCCCCAAAGAGGGACGAAGAGATGACTTCAGCTCAGAGCAAATGGAGGACGTTGACACATTAGCACGGTGCCTGGTGGCTGACGGGTTGTGAGATAGTGTCAGTCAGGGTTAGACCCCAATTTTACTGACTGTCCATCAGCTAATTGCCTTGCTAATGGTTATACTGTAGGTGAGACGTCTGTTCTGACTTTGACATCTAGTCATTAACGACTCCGTCCGTCAGGTCTAGTAGTGCAGGAAAATGTCTACTCTCTGCAAATTACATCATGTCATTATTTAATAGGACAAGGGTCTCTATTCAATGGACTTGGCTCTAAAAGCTCCTCCTGGTTTTGAAAGCAACGTCATCCTTTAAAAAGGCCTTAAAAAACACATAATTTGGGCTCGGCTCATATAAAGGAAAGCATGCACAGAGGTACTGAAGCCATGAGAAGAAAGAGACGGGAGAAGATAGAGGGAGAGAGAGAAAGAAAGAGAGGAAACATGAGTGGCAGGTTAAATTCCTTCCTACGCTCTTATCACTAGGGATGGAGCCCATTACAAACCCGGTTCTGAATTTATCGAGACCCAGTTATCAATAAGCTTAGGCTTAAATAAATCTAAAATTACCCTTTTAAAGTGACAGTACACACATTAACCAGTTAACAGTTTGTTAGACTGTTTACAAACAGAACCCAAATGCACACATACATTCATTCACACATTCATACACGGCCCTTTCATACTCACATTCATACACAAACGCCAGTGTCTTGCTCAAGGACACTGCGACATGTGTGCAGACACACAAACAAAAGGAGATGATGAAAACACACACACACACACACACACACACACACACACACACACACACACACACACACACACACACACACACACACACACACACACACACACACACACACACACACACACACACACACACACATACGCATTCAAATGAATAAACAGGCTGGTTTGTAACATCCATCAGGCGGGATTCTATTGGTCACTTTTAAACACTAACACAAGGAGAGCGAGAGAGAGAGAGAGAGAGAGAGAGAGAGAGAGAGAGAGAGAGAGAGAGAGAGAGAGAGAGAGAGAGAGAGGGAGGGAGAGAGAGAGTCATTTCTTGGCTCACACCACCCTCCTCTTGTGTGCAGGGCATATTAATGAGCGCCACATTTAGGTCAGTAGAGCTGGAACCAGAATGCTTGGCTTTCTCCATGTCTACCCATCCCGTGACAGGAACAGAAAAACACTGGAGTCAGCCGTGCGTTACCGTGCAGTTTGGCTGTGAAATGTTCAGCGCTTTGATATCAAAACTATTAAAAAAGGGCCATTTTACGCTCAGAGTGAAATGAATGCTCAGGATTGTTGCTGTGGCATTTTTTTCTTATTTTGTTTTCTTTTCTACTTTATTTCCGATGGTGGCAGTGAGAGAGACAGGACAGATGAGAGAGAAAGGATGCCATTAACAAATACGTTTAACATTAACATTAACCTCTATGTACTGTATAGACAGAGTTGTCTTTGTGTTTAACATTAACAATAACCTCTATGTATAGACAGAGTTGTCTTTGTGTTTAACATTAACAATAACCTCTATGTATAGACAGAGTTGTCTTGGTGTTTAACATTAACGTTAACCGTGTGCCACCAGGCTTTCTGCAGTCCGTAGGCTATTGCACTGAGGAACTTTTTTTTATTTACTGTTCAGTGTTCAGATCTGGTCTAGAGCTTGTCTACGGTATACAGTAATTTGCATACATACACATGAACACATGAACGCAGACCATTTCCCTCTCCACTCTAGATCCTATCTACAAACTGTAATGTGAATTGACCCAGTATACATTAACATTAGTTGCTGTCATTAACGTTAGATTATTTATCACAATGTCTAAAACAACCTGAAGCTACAGCCCAAACCTGCAGCCCCGCCCCCCACCCCCACACACACACACACACACACACACACACACGCGCGCGCGCACACGCACACGCGCACACACGCACGCACACGCACGCACACACACACACACACACACACACACACACACACACACACACACACACACACACACACACACACACACTTGTATGTGTGTGTATGTGTGCACAGTTCCTGGCTTAATATTGCATGGTATAATTATCCTGGAATGGAGGCAGGTGTTGCGCATTAATTGAACAAACACACACACACACACACACACACACACACACACACACACACACACACACACACACACACACACACACACACACACACACACACACAGTCCTGGCTCAGGCTTTTGTTGAGTGTAATTATCCAAAGTGTAAATGAGGGAGACTCAACATGAATGTGAGTGCATTAGCAATGCAGCTAAAAGGGATGAGTCACATGCCAGGGTGCACTAGGGTGGATCTGTGCACGTTTTCCCTACTCTGTACTTTCATCTTTATTTTGATTCTATAAAGCTGAAGTTGTGTGTGCATGCGTGCGTGCAAATACGCCCATATATGGACATGCCTGTCGTTGATTGATTGATTGATTGAAATTTTTACTAGGCAAAAACAAATTAAACATCACAATTACATTTATAATACTTTGTCTAAAAGGTCCGTCCAAAAAAGTCCTTGCGGTCTTGTTTCCGTTGAGGTCCTTGGTATTCATTTCATAGACGTATGTAGTAGCAACCAAACAGTTCAAATATCAACACAAAAATACAGAGAAAATAACACTATATGTAAAAAAAAAAAAGCATGAAAACAAAACAAAAAATATATATATATACAAAAAAGGGGGGGGGGGTCGTCTGTCTATCGGGAAACTGGTACTACCTCCTCTTTTGGCCTCCAGAAAGGTGAGTTTTTAGGGCTGTTTTAAATGAGCCCAGCGAATTGCATTTTTTGAGGGATGGGGTTAGACTATTATACCTGGGTGGCAGTGCTGTAGAAGGAGAATTTGCCCATGTTTGTTTTATGGGTGGGTGGTACCAGATTGTTGTTTGCGCTCCCTCTTGTTTCGTGACTGTGGGTGTCACTAACTTTTTGGAGGTATTTAGACAGATATGCTGGTATAGGGGGCATTTCGGGCAAATCTGCATTTACAATTTTGAAGACCAGATCCCTTTTTTGTTGTTTAACCCTGTCTTCCACCCTGAGCCAGCCTAGGCTGGCAAAATGGGTGGGAGAAAGGTGGGTCATGGGCCCCAGTCCGAGAAGTAGTCGAATCAGTTGAGGTGTTGGAGTACCAAGAGGAGGAAAAACGGGCTGAGGGTCCTGAGGGCCTGAGGGTTGACAACAATTTTAGCAATTTACTTATGTCCACACAAAAGGAAATGTATACAAGGACACAAATATTACGGTGCAGCAAGGTTACATCCACAAAGTCAAGGCATATGTCCTCATGATACAACAAGCATGTCATGTCACCCAGCCCTCCAAGGGCACCGGCAGCAGTGTCTCCGCATTGCGACTGACAATCATAGCAGAGACAGTACAACACTCTGCCAGCCCTCCTGCCTCGTTTCTGGGGCATCCCAAGTTGTCGAAACCCGCTCTAACAACCAGTCTGCGGGCATATCCCAGGCTGGACCACCAGAGGAAATAAAGTTCCCAGTCCACTCCCGCACTGTCGCCCGGTGTCAAAGTGCTCTCCGTAGCTGCTCCCATGAGCCCCAAAGTCCACCCATTGTTGTCCCTCAGCTAGCGGACACACCGCTAGAAGCCCGCCAGGTCTTTATCCACAGGCGCCGGGTGGTAGTTAG
Source organism: Gymnoscopelus microlampas (assembly GCF_963454915.1). Classification (NCBI taxonomy): domain Eukaryota; kingdom Metazoa; phylum Chordata; class Actinopteri; order Myctophiformes; family Myctophidae; genus Gymnoscopelus; species Gymnoscopelus microlampas. The sequence continues at coordinate 37,705,225 of NC_139956.1, read as the reverse complement.
TTACACCGCCTCTCTTCCTGGTAGCTGCTCAAGGGAAGCGCCGGCAGGGAGCGTCGGCTGTCGGTATACTCCATCGGTGAGCAGCGCCTTGTCTTGTATACAATCTTGTGATCGTAATGAAGCACATAGTCTGTAACTGCTGTCATCGTCTGTTTAATAATTTGTTATTTCTCTAAAGTCTAAGTTCATAATTAAGAAGTTATTCAAGTCACATTTATGTATATTTCATGGTTATTTGTATCAAGTTGTAGTTATGCTTTTATTTTGAAGTGTCAAAGTCCATTTCTGTGTCTCGGTTTGGTCTGCTCTCACGTGAAATGGGGTTCACACAGGACTTTTGCATTAAGCAATTAAGAAGCAGCAAGCAACAAGCAGCAAGGTGCAGAGGCTCCGTTTGTGTTGGTCACAAGAGACTGTCTAAAGTCGTGAGAAAGGGTTATAAGTAAGGACCTGAAGACTGAAGAGTACTCCCTTTATGTGTAGCATGCAGCCAATGAGGTATTTGTTTGTTTGTTTATTGTCTGTATTTTACTCGGTAAATGTCTATTTTACATGCTGTGCATGATGCCATCTTATGTTTTTGTAACATGCTTATTTTATGTTTATTATTTCGTTTTCACGGTGAAGTTGGAGGGATTGAAGCCACCTTCAATAAATCAGTAGAGGAAACCACTTGTGTCTGTCTGTGCTTGGAGGGAGTTACATAGTCCCCAAAAGTTGCGAATGTATCTTAAATGTGCACCTACTACATTAACGGTGGTAGTTACAACGGGGCAGTTTAACGGCATGCCCAGGACACTTGCGCGCGCACGCACACACACACACACACACACACACACACACACACACACACACACACACACACACACACACACACACACACACACACACACGCGCGCACACTCAGTGCTGACCTCATAGTACTGACATCATAGCTGTTATAGACTGACCTCCTAAAACTCTGACGTACCAAAGCGATCTGTGGGTATCTGTGGGTGTGAATATTATGCCAACAGAACCTAGAAGTTAAAGTGGATTCTAACCCAGACGTCTGTGAAACAGAACCCAGAAGTGCAGTATCTTGTGTGAAAGTGTCTGGCAGCCGGGTGGAAAGCCAAGAGGAGTGACAAATTAAAACAAGCCCTCTGAGTGTCTCTCACAGACTCCTGAGACATGACACTACTAGTCCCTACAGTACACCTCCTAGAGAAACATTACACTACTAGTCCCTACAGGACACCTCCTAGAGAAACATTACACTACTAGTCCCTACAGGACACCAGTGTCAGGGCAACATCAGAGGAGGAGGAGGAGGATGGAAGACAAAGAGGATTTAAGTAGAAGCGGTGCTGTTCTCGTACGATTCAAAAATCCTGAATGTATGTGAAATCACTGCCAACATTTTCCTTTAAGCTATGAATGTTATATTAATTCTGTACATTATAGAAAGTACCACAAACTGCCCACAATTTTGCACATCGCTCATACACAGTCCGGCCATTAGGTTTCACCTAGCCTTGTTTTAATAGCATCCCTTTGGCTCACATGCACTCAACACTCGCTTAGCAGGCTGTAAACATGCATGTTGAATGTGCACTCATAAATGACACTTGAATCCCCCACTCAGCGATGCATTCATGTGATACAGATGGCTTTGCAACAGAGAGATGGGAGTAGTTAGTGATTGTGAGTGGTAGAGCTTGTGAATGTCCACCGCCACTCAACTCAAAGCATCAGGTTAAGAACAAATCATGTATCTGCTGCCAGTGTTCCTGCACGGCTGCACCGTGCACGAAAGGAACATTAAATGTGTTTGTGTGAAGGATACAAATCATTCCTTCTTCATGTTATGGGAGGACATGACCTCGGGCCATTCTCTGAATGGAGTCCTTACTCCATCATTTGCATACCGACTGCATGGGGATATGAATTAACTATAATTACCCCACAGGAAAATAAACTCAATTCCAGAAATGCATGTCGTGCTTTTTTAATTCTTTTAAATATGTATGAACCTTTTTTAAATAGAGCATGCCTCAACGGCACAAACTAGGCTACAGCGGTTAGTGTGTTAACCTTAACTAACATTAACCTCACATTAGCTAACATTATCCTCTGATCACACGCACGCACGCACGCAAACACACACACACACACACACACACACACACACACACACACACACACACACACACACACACACACACACACACACACACACACACACACACACACACAGTGTGAGCTATTAACATTTTCCTGTCCTATCCTTCTTGGCATCCTGCCAATCATAACATATCAATACATATATTAATGTAGGTTATATTTTTATGGAGTGAAAATGGCATCAGAAGGTTCCACACACAACACGTTGCATCCTCTCCACACCGTGTGAACAGTAGAGGAACCAGTGACACTCCATTCAGCTTGCTGTCAGTCTGAATTCGACAGAGTGACGTCCCACGATTGAATCCAGCGCTCTTCATTTGTGCGACACGCAACACAAATCCTCACATGGATTTCACTCGTGATGTGTCATCACACGCACCCCCACACACACACACACACACACACACACACACACACACACACACACACACATTTTCGCATGCAAAAACAAACCTGTGCAAATGCGTACAGGAGACTGTAAAAAATAACTAGTATTAATCTTTCTAATTCTACTCTACGGAAGCAGGTGGGGGTGGGGGGGTGGGTCTAATGACCTCCATCTCAACATCCTTTAAGCCAGGGAAGAGCAGCACTGGACGCTCGTAGCTGTCTAGGAATCATCAGGTTGCTGGTTCAACCCCTGGCTCATCGACCAGTATACATGTCGAAGTGTCCCTGTCTGAGCAAGACTCTTAACCCCTAACTGCTCCCCCCTGTGCGCCCATCAAAGCCATCTGAGCAGCCATCAGCTGGGTGAAGCTGTACAAGCAATCGCCCCTCCCTTCGGAAACCAGAAAATCCTCCCTTTCTTTTCACTAACGTCACTCTCCCTTCCTCCTTTGTGTTGCTGTTCTGCATTCAGACGTTGAATACCATCCAAAGAACACAACCAACAATAGATTTGACTTTCACATTAAAAGCCTTCAGAGGGAGTCCTTCTCATTTTGAAACAAAAATAGATTTGACTTTCAGATTAAAAGCCTTCAGGGGGAGGCCTTCTCATTTTGAAAGAAAAATAGATTTGACTTACACATTAAAAGCCTTCAGGGGGAGTCCTTCTCATTTTCAAACAACGATAGATTTAACTTTCACATTAAAATCCTTCAGGGGGAGTCCTTCTCATCGAGGACGCTACTCGAATGAAATGAGAAATAAAACCTGGATGGATGTAAACTATGGCACAGGAGACGAGGCAAACTGGACGACAGTACTTTGCAGCTTTTCCACTGATCATTATTGGACAAACAGGCTGTTGGAAAATGTCCTGGATTTTTGTTGTGTGTTGTGTCTGATGCAGCTTCCATTTGTCATCAGGGGTTCTGGGATGAGACCCAGGTTTGTGTCGTCACAGTTAGACTAAATACAACATAAAACCAGTGGTGAAAGTATCAATATGGCAATGTAGAAGTACTCTGTAAAAGTCCAGAATGAAAAATGTACTTGAGTAAAAGTACAAAAGTATTGGTATCAAAATATACTTAAAGGGGCTACACCATGAATTTCATTTTTTTTTTAGGTTTTTAGTATTTTTTGGGCCCCCCAAATATTTTTTTTTAACATTCAGTCATTCATTCTCATTTCAGAGATTTTCAGAATGGGCGTGTCTGAACAGGCCATTTCAGAATGGCAAGGCAAGTGACATCACTTGCCTTGACTTTGCATTGATGATGGCCAGACAGAATTGCTCAGTAGCCCCCCCCCTGCCCAAAAGGACGTTTTGGTATTGCAGCTGAAAAAGCTTGGAATGACAGACAGTCCGATTGTGAGAAAAAATATCTGGATGTTTTTTAGGCTTACAACCTGTTTAAAACGTATTAGGGGGCAATATTTATATATAATATATATTTTTCAAATTCATGGTCTAGCCCCTTTAAAGTATCAAAAGTAGAAAGTACTCATTGTGCAGAATATGTCCCATTTCACAAGTTTTCAAATGTATAAAACTAGAGGTTCGGGCCGTTGTGCGGCCCTCCCGTCTCGCCGCTGCGCCGGGGCCGCACATCGGAGACAGACACAGTGTAGACGTCATTGCAACAGTAGTGTTTGTTTCGACAGGCAAACCGAGACGTTCTTTGCAGCGGCGGTGTTTGTTTCGACACACGTAAACCGATACGTTCATTGCAGCGGCAGTGTTTGTTTCGACACACACAAACCGAGACGTTCATTGCAGCGGCGGTGTTTGTATCGACACGCAAACCGAAAGCAAAAGCTCCCCCTGGAAAGCCTGTAGCTCCGCCCAGACAGGCACAGGCCCAGGCAAGCCGGTACCACACAGACACACAAACAGACTGCCACGCATGCGAGCGACATGCGATCTACAAGCTCACAATGCGTCTTACCACGGCAAATTGTGAGCTTGTAAATCGGCTATTTTCAAATGGCCGAAATGTATATAGGGCTGAAGTGGTTAATGTATGTTTTGTACAGCCTGGTCTCACAGTGCTATTTCACCGTGTTGTGTGGGAGTAGAAGTACTCCCACACAAAATTGTACTTAAGTACAGCACTTGAGTAAATGTACTTAGTTACTTTACACCACTGCATACAACATAACAGGATTATCAGAGCATATCCAGTGCACACTGCTGACTGAACATGTGACATGTTTCTACTGGATCCCCGTTGCCTTCCAAATGGTCCCTAAATTCTAGAGGTTCAAACCCAGCAAAGCATTTGAAATGCAGCATTTTGATGGCATGGCTCCCAAGAGGCGAGCCGTCTAGAAGAGGGTCTGTCTGTGGGTGTGTCTGTGTGTCCGGAGATAATATCACAAACCGCCTGACCGATCAGTGCCAAATCTCTCCCGGCTGTCAAGACCTCTTACTGTCACCCAGAGATATCAGTGAGAAAGAGAGATGGTTGGAGAGGAGCTGCAGTGATGAGGGATGGATGAATAATAACAATGATCCATTTATAAATGGTGTCTCTTGTCCAATAGCTTTGTGATGTGTCGTCTCCTTCATTGGCAGCTACCTCCACTCTGGTGACAGGACAGCCTGCTAGAAGACCAAAGACTCAGGCTCATCCTGAGACGAGGATATGGATTTTGGCAGCTTGTCACAGCCAAGTGGAACGGAGAGGGAAGTCTTTTGAGAAGTGCATAAGAGTTTCAATTTGTATCGTTTTGTCTCTCTGCCTGCCTGTGTCTTCATCCACTGACTGTTTAACATAAATGATGTGCATGCGTGCGTGCTTTCTTTGAAAATTTGTCATTTCCTCTTTGTGCTTGCATGCGTGCGTGCGTGCGTGCGTGCGTATTTTCTTTGAAAATTAGTAATTTCCTCTTTGTGTGTGTGTGTGTAAATATGTGCCACGGCCCAACAGACTTAAGACACAAAACCCCGCTCTCATTGGATTCGTCTCCGCTGTCATTTGCCATCTGATGACATATGTCAGTCTTTTAACTTTGTCTCTAAATTGGAATCTTAAAATCATAATTCTTTTTGACAAGAAGATGTGTGACTTGCTGCATATATATTGGTTTGAAATTATGATGAAACCAACCTTGTAAAATGTGACTAAGCTTGAGACATAAAGTTTTATATTCGTCTGGCTATGAAAGGACATTCAATGACAAGGCACCGGAATAGAATTAACAGCTTAAACGCTTGGGATGAAGATGTGTACTTGTACATGCATGTGTTGCATCCACACACATGCACACCTGTTGCATGTGCATTGTGCACAAATACACACATGTATGTGTCCATTATTTAAGATGGGGTCACTAATTGGGACCCACCTGCTTTGAACTCTGTTGAATACATTTCTCTGGGAAGACTCTGCTACACTAAATAGAACAGAGCCTTAATTATTATCGTTAGTAAGTTAGTAACACCTGTGAAGGAAGTAACATACACAATTATGTCAATATGACTGCCGTGAAAGAAAGTCAGTTAAGTTCGACTCCCAGGTGAAGGAATGCATTGTGGGGATTTGAAGGAGGAGCCCTGTGATGGTGCAGATGATTTGGGCGGTGCACAGACAGATGTGATAGTGTAGACGATTTATGATTTATATGATTTATAAGCTGGTCCAGGTGCACCAGCTTGTAAATAATCACTATTTCTGAAGGATTGAGACCTTTGTAAAATACTCGGTCCAGGAAAATAAAATAAGTCATATCACACATTGTTTTCTGCTGTGTTGCTTTCATATGTGTACACTGTATAATTTTATAGAGGTATCAAGAGCATGAGGCAAGTTTATGAACGTGCCGAAGCTGGCTCAAACTAGTGTGTCTGGTGTAAAACAACAAGAGAATCAACAGGGTTTATTTGTCACTCACTCATACAGGTACAAGCAGTGACATATTGATGGGACATGTTCCACTCAGACTGCCGACACAGCAATACAACAAGATACTAATTAAAATAAAATAGTAATAGTACTCAATGTTATGAAGAAAAAGGCATCTGGATGGGAGTTTAACGCTGACAGTCTGGTGATTTATTATGACTCAACATCAGCCTTATGGGGAAGGAAGCAGATGTACATGGAGGCTTATATAAGCAGTGTGTGTATTTCTCAACATCTCATTGTCAATCAGTGAGGAACAGTAAACAGCGTTGGGACACAGCTGTGTCTCCAGCAGTTGGCAGAGGAAAAGGTTGGGGTCAAATCCATTTCAATTCCATTATTTCAGTTAGATGATGTCCAGAATCCATAATGCCGCAAAATATTGTCATAAAAAACACTAGAGTTGTGTGTGAGCAAGCAAGCACGCACGTACACGTACACGTACACGTGCACGTACACGTACACGTACACGTACACGTACACGCACGCACGCACGCACACACACACACACACACACACACACACACACACACACAGCCAAAGAAGGTGGGTGGTTACTATCATGATAGCCGACTTGGATTTTCAGAAATAAAACTTCATAAATGATGGATTTGTAAGATAAAGTATCATGTATATAATACGATCTAAATGATGGATGCACACGACGGACGATCATGTATATAACATGACTGTATAATGTGATATAAATGATGGATGTACACAATGGAAGATCGTGTAAGAAAGACAGACTTCCCAGCAGGCTGCTACAGAGCAGCATGCTGGGAACTGGAGTTCATTTTAAATGTTATTTTAAGACTGTGGTAAAATCCCAGAGCAGGTCTTGACATTTACACTATTATACCTCCAGCATCCCTGGAGCGCTGCCCAGCAGGTCAAACACGCAGTGTCTCCACCAACACACCAAGACCTCTAGAACGCCACATAACACTTAAGTGCAAAGTTCCCCTCCAACAGATATCAAATCCCTGGTTTCCTGCTGTCTCAAAACATTAGCATGGTGGTGGTGACTAGCAACAAGCACCTAAACCCCCAGATTTCACTGAGTACAATCCAGGATATCTTCCTTTGTTTCTGTCCTCCTCTCATGCCTTGTTCCCCAGGCTGTAATCCCAGGTCAAAGGTCCCACAGAGCAGGTCTTGACATTTTACACAATCTGCAGCATCCCTGGAGCTCTGAGCAGCAGGTCAAACACACACACACACACACACACACACACACACACACACACACACACACACACACATACACACACACACACACACACACACACTCTCTCTCTCTCTCTCTCGCTCTCGCTCTCGCTCTCGCTCTCTCTCACTCTCTCTGAAAGCAAAGTAGTCTCTCCTCTGTTGATTTAAGAGGGAAAACAGTTGTATTATTAATAGCTTTGATATTATTTCTCCTGCAGATCACGTAGTGATTGTGATTCTAAATCTATGCTAAGCCTGAACCCACAGCAAAGCAGAGTAAACATTTCTCTCTCCCCCCCAGTGTCCTCGGTCTGAGCACACGCACGCACGCACGCACGCACGCACGCACGCACGCACGCACACACGCATGCACACACGCATGCAATGAGACACAAAAAGACACACACACACACACACACACACACACACACACACACACACACACAAAGAGACACACAAGTCAAACACAAATCCTGCATACTTCAGCAGGTCACATCTCTTTGCTCTCCAAGTGGCCTCGGGTGTCTCAGATGCAGCCATCTTTTCACTAAACTCACTTTGACTTCATTGTTGAAATTGTTGAATTGTTCGTGCGTACGTGCAAAGGCTGCCAGACTGCAACTCTGCAGGTGGTGTTAAAGCAAAAGGCCTGACTCTTAGATAGTTAGTTAGTTTAATTATTTCGGTCATGAACAACATGGCTATTTGGCCGAAAAGGTATGGGCGGAAGCCGAAGCTTATTTTGCCCACCTCATTACCATTTATATAGAATATCACAGTAGCATAGATAAAACGTAAGAGCAAACAAAATAAATGAACTATTACAAAGCTTCAAATATTACACTTCAGAGCAAACAAAAACAGTTCATAATTATGCAGTTCTGTTAACCATAATCTGTGTAACTTCACATTTGTGAGTGCAGCAGAAAGGGTGTTTTTAAGGTATCGAGAGATAATGTCATCCAGCATTGTGTCAGTTTTACAAACTAAATACTGGTTTATTGGCTAACGGACGATCTACAACAGACTTTTCAAAGCGAGCAAATGCTTGGTGCGTACATCGCGTTTCTTTAGATCCAATTGATATCAATGATAGCGGCTACACCAGGCGTGCGGATACGCGAGTCCCGCATACGCAGCTTTTTAAAATAGGACTGGATCTAAAGTGCGTGTGTGCGTATGTGCGTGTGTGTGTGCGAAAATTCTCTGGTGTAGATCAGCCGTAAGGTGGTTTGTGGTGTTGTTGCTTTAATGAACGCTCATAGTCCAACACATTCTCATTCTGCAGGGAGGAGAGAAAAGAAGACACCTTGTCAACCTCTGCGCGATTAAATCTCAACCTCAGACATTCTCACTGCATACTAATCCTCTTCCCTGCAGACTCACTGATCAGTCACGTACAGCAGGTATGTGTCTTGCCAGCCTGGTGCCTTTCCATCCACTTCAGCTCATTAGAATGCACCAGGAGATGCCGCCTGAATGCAGATGAGCTCCTCCAAAAGGTGTGCCCTGTATACATGTACCACCTACCCAGAGATCTGTACAGAGTAGTGTCTACATAGAATCAAATCACCATTAAATACCATTGATCAACAAGTGAAATGTATTGGTGATAAGAGGGTTAACGTGATGTGTACAAGTTAGAGAGATTGCTGCAGTGACCCATAACTTACAGTAAATGAGCTTGTCTATGACAAAAAAATTATTGGGGGTAGTTTTTGCTATAGGATAGTAAAGTGAGACAGGAAGAAAAGGAAGAACATGCAACACAGGTCTCCAGATGGAACCTCAAATCACATGCATCCCTACGTCTCCCTTTCACTGTCTACTTCTCAGGGTTCAAAGATATCTAAATAAAAAGAGAGGAAAAAAAACAAACTACAAGAATGTGTGTGATATGTACAGTATATTGCATCTCAGCTATTTGCATAATCACATCTTCAAATGTCTTATGCAAATACCTTAAGACAGCTAATGGCTGTGACATTACCCACACGGTACAACGCTGCCAGAAAGTGTTCTGTCGTTCCCATACAATGTTTTCCAGCGCTGCCAGAAACCGTTCTGTTATTCCCACATCACGTCAGCACTGACGAGCTGAGGTGAAGCCGCTGAGTGAGGAAGGGAAGCTGCGTAGATGGAACATGATTGGACACGTACTACGGCAGGACCACAACAACGACCGCAACATAGCAATGACATGGGCACCAGAAGGGAAAAGAAGGAAAGGAAGACCAAAGACCACCTGGAGGCGTACCATTGCGAAAGAAAGAAAGAAAGAAAGAAAGAAAGAAAGAAAGAAAAGAAGCAGGATGGAAATCATGGTCTGAAGTTAGGACTGCAGCAGCTGACCGTGAAAAGTGTAAGTGCTCTGTGAAGGCCTTATGTGCCACAAGGCACGAAGTGGATGGGTAGCTAGGTAACAGGTATTCCCTCATAGTACTTTCCAACAACGCTGCCAGAAAGCGTTCTGACATTCCCATACAATGTTTTCCTACACTGTCAGATTCTACACAGGGCATTCCATCGGTGCCAGAAAGCATTCTGTTATTCCCACACGGTGCTTTCCAACGGTGCCAGAAAGCGCTCTGTCAGTTAAAAGTCACATCTTTCACAAGCTGGCGATCTATTTGGAAGGAAACTCACTTGTTTTCTGGCATCATAAAATGGAAGGAATCTCTTTTTGACTTCAAGAGTCAAGATGCCTTCAGATTTAGATCACTGGCTATGCTCCCTCTCTCTCTCTTCTCTCTCTCTCTCTCTCTCTCTCTCTCTCTCTCTCTCTCTCTCTCTCTCTCTCTCTCTCTCTCTCTCTCTCTCTAGCCAAGTGGAGACAGTGTGTGTGTGTGTGTGTGTGTGTGTGTGTGTGTGTGTGTGTGTGTGTGTGTGTGTGTGTGTGTGTGTGTGTGTGTGTGTGTGTGTGTGTGTGTGTGGTGGTGGTGGTGGTGGTGGTGGTGGTGGTGGTGGTGTGTGTGTGTGTGTGTGTGTGTGTGTGTGTGTGTGTGTGTGTGTGTGTGTGTGTGTGTGTGTGTGTGTGTGTGTGTGTGTGTGTGTGTGAGTGAGTGAGTGAGTGAGTGAGTGAGTGAGTGAGTGAGTGAGTGAGTGAGTGAGTGAGTGAGTGTGTGTGTGTGTGTGTGTGTGTGTGTGTGTGTGTGTGTGTGTGTGTGTGTGTGTGTGTGTGGTGGTGGTGGTGGTGGTGGTGGTGGTGGTGGTGTGTGTGTGTGTGTGTGTGTGTGTGTGTGTGTGTGTGTGTGTGTGTGTGTGTGTGTGTGTGTGTGTGTGTGTGTGTGTGTGTGTGTGTGTGTGTGTGCGTGCGTGCGTGTGTGCGTGTGTGTCTGTGCCATGTTTCCATGCACTTCCTCTCCAGACAACACAGATCCCACTAACAGATTATAAATCAGCAACACAGACTTTTGAAGAACGCCTTCCTCTCCTCATGTTTATTATGTACAGCGGCCCTCATTTATGAAAGTGGTGTTGACCAAATAATGGGCGTACGGCGAGATCACCGCAATTGCCGGCATTTATCATTTCGGGACTTTGACTTGAGCGTACCGCACCCTCAGATCTGACGTCTGGTCTGAGGCCTTGTAGGATTTATCTACACCCGTTTGTTCCATCGTAGACATGCGGCGCAGCATGGTCTGACCATCTGACACATATATATCAAACACACTAATAAATAATCCATGTGAGTTTGTACACTCCATTGATAAATGAGGGCCAGTGTGTGTATACGTGTATATGTGCACGTGTGTGTGTGCATGTGCGTCTGCTAGAGGTGTCACGGTCTGGGCCTGTCCTCTGCCTTGCCCCCTCTCTCCCTCCCTGTGTTCTCTGATTATGGGGTTTGAACCCGCCGGCGTGCCCAGCTGCAGGCCGTTTAGGCTAATGACAATTGTTTATACGTTCTTACCTGCCTGTGCTTTCTTGCCGGAAGATAACATTTTGTCACAACGTGAGTTTGTGTCCTAGTTTGTTTGTACTGTACTACCTGTACTACCTTTTCCCTCTTGTAGAGGTGTATCTTTGTTTATTGTTATTTTTATTTAATGTAATATTAGGGTAGGGTGATATTCTTTGGTCATTTTTATTTTTTTGTTAAAAAGGTTAAAGTACTATATTCTGATTGTAATCATTGCTACAGAGCGTTTGTTCGGTCACAGGGGTCTCTCCAGCTCTTTACTAAACATAATTTAGTACATTTTCAGGTAGGTGACAACATTTAAGCCAATCAGGAGAACTGGAATCACCACCACAGTCAAAGATCCAGATACGATTAAGTACGTTTAAGGTCCAGATACGACCTTAAACGCACAAGGTTACATCGATAGATAGATAGATAGATAGATAGATAGATAGATAGATAGATAGATAGATAGATAGATTCCCTAAATTAATTACCTGTGTGATTAACACTTAGTCCTGCAGGCAGACTGCTGTATTGAACAGTGTAACATCAATAAATCATTAATAAACATTTCCTTTTTTTCTCTCCATGAATGACCAAAGTAATAAACAACCATTCAACCTCCTAATAAAAGAAAACATTAAATAAATATGTGTGACGCTTATGCACAGAGAAATGTCTGACTGTGTTTAAACTCATTTCTCACAGGGTTGGTTGATTGGAGTCGTCAAGACAATGAGGTTACTTCACAATAGCAGCATTGCTTTCGGGGAGCGCCTCCGTCTACGGTCTCAACATGACAACTGGATTACGACAGACGGATCACCAGCCGTCTCACAGTTGACAAAAACACGTTGAATTTAAATAGAGCGAATTCTATAGCTGTCGGGCCGAGTAGGCTGCACACTCCATCACAGATAACGTTTTCACATCAGCCCTTCTCCACTGTTGGCAGGAGAGCAATGGGCTAAACAGACACAGGGATTCTCACACAGTTCGAATATGGAGCATGGATTGTTGGACCGTGTCCGTTGTTATACTCTATCTCTCTTTTCAACCAACGACTGACTTTTTTTTTTATCTCTGATGGAGTTATTTTGATTGATCATAATTTGTCTAGTGCCCTAAAACTGCTTTAAATGTCAAATTAATATAATGCTGTCATATTGGCCTAAATTCAGTCATGTACCCTATTTCTCCTGTCTCTGTCTATGCAAGGTCAAACTAGCTACAGGCGTTCTGTGGCTATCAGTTGTTTTGAGAACACTGTATCTCGATGTTCTTCTCTGCTAACAATTCCTTCAGCGCCACTGAAGTCATCACTGACCAGTGACAGGTCAGACCCGAGGTCAACGTGTTATTCGAGACATGTGGACGCTGTTTGTTCAAAGATAAACTGTCCCACCATCGTCATCATCTTCATCATCTAACATCATCATCCTCATCTGACGACGACGTAATCATCACTATCCACCAATAGCAGGATAACCCCTCTGACGGCTGGACGCTTGATGTATCTTCAATGATGTCATATGTTTATGTTACTGGACGCTGTTAAAGTCCAGGGCTTTCTCTGTTTAACGGCAGAGAGAGGCGACGACCGATGATGCGTGAACCTGCTGATACTGTAACCTTCCATTACTCTCTCTCTCTGAATAATAGACTTTCATTACATCCAATGGCTGCCTGTGTCCTGAGTCTGGTTTTTTTCTTGTCGCCTTTGATGAAAGTTACCGGTACTTATATACATACTGATGTGATGTTTCTGCCATGCATAAGTATCTATACATATGGTTGATAAGGAAAAATAACAGCTCTATCAATTGGTCCAAATCGCCGGATATGTTTAAAACAGGGTGGACGGGGGGAACTGAGCTATTGACCGGAACTGTACGGTCAGACTCTCTTCCCCTGGCAGACCATGTTTTAATACGTATCAAACGAACCAGCCTTGGGTGTAACGATGTATCACTTCTATTCAGATGAAGGTTATCTTTGAACAGTATCACATTTTTTATTTTATTTATTTTGTTTTGGACCTGGACGCGATCGCTGGACCTTTGGACTTGCCCTTGACTCTCCACATGTCTCAAATTCCACATGGTCCAGCCATCGGAGTCAGGATCCCTGAACCATTGATTTGGTATGTATATCTTTTATTTTATTTTACCATGGTCCAGTGATTGGGATCTCCACGTAACTTCTCCCTGTGAACCTTGATCTGATGAGTATACCTTTTATTTTATTTTATTGTCTTTACCGAACGATTTGTCTCATAAATTATCAGCCTGTTTTTAAATTACTGTTTAACACAGCTCCGCCAGGGAGTCAGTCAAGTAAAAATGTTTTATCACCTGGGAGGACATTCCCTGAATGTCTCATAAATTATCCTCTTATTTAGAATACAGTGGTCTTTATTTATGTTGTTTTATTTTCTGGCTTGTCCATTGTATATATTGATCACCACCAGACACATCCATCCTCAACGTTTTTTTACACTGATGTTTGGCTATCAGCTGTTACTTACAGTTATTTGTCTTTATTTATATATATATTTATGTAAATGCATCTAGAAATAACCCACAATCCAAACTTGGGTGTTTCGATGTATTCGTGACCATATATATAAACATATGGATTACTTTTTTTGTACCTCGAATTACCACTTTATCACGTCATTGGTGTTCGGTTCGATTAGATTTATCTAATAATAGTTTTACACTAGGTGGGAGGGGGTTGTCTGTGTGGTGCCTACATGAATATATACTATTTCAGGTTTGTCAGTCAAAGTGTTTCATGTTCTAGATATATTAATAGATTTGTGTCCCCCACCTCCTAACCCATCCCTGGGGGGCGGGTAGGGGCTTGTTCTACCAATTCGTCCGATACTCCACTATGAGTGACGGGTAGGGGCTACCAATTCGTCCGATACTCCACTGAGGGCTTTGTTTGACGGGTGGGGGGGCCTACACGATTATACTTTATATATATATATATATTGAACATAGACCGATTTTATTTTGACCACTGTATGTTAAATCATCCATCCATTTAATATATTGAGCTTTAAACAATACGTTTTAAATGCCTTAATAATACATTTTATATTCCTTTGAACCAGTGAATATATTTTGCCTTAATCCTAAGTTTTAAATTCTAAGTTTTAAATTATTTTAAATATTTTTAATATAAGTTAAACTAATAAGTAATACTAAGCCCAGTCAGGATAAAATATTTCTCATTCCAAAATTAGTTTGTTGCTGAAATATGTATGTTCGGTATGTCTGTGTGTATTAATGAACGATTGTTTTTTTTTTCTTCTCTCTATCTCTCTCTCTCTGTGTGGGTCCGCCAGTGCTGTCTTCTACGGTGTGTGTGGGTACTAGGGAGTGAGAGAGAGTGAAAGTTTTTATCTTTCTCTATTTTCTATGTGCGTGAGCGATTCAGCTATGCAGGCATGCGTGAATGTTTGAATGCGCGTTTGTCTGTCTCGCTCGTTCTCTAACAATTTTAGTCCAAATTTCAGTCATTTTCCAGTCAGTTAAAATTAGTTTGCCACTCTGGTCTCTAAAACTATATTACCCATAATTCCTTACAGGAAGTGTTAGTAATCCTAACTGCCACGTTGCTTGGCAACGACCTCCTCCATTGAGTTCAACTTCATTCAACCCATCTCAGTTAAATTAACCCTAATAAGACTCAATATGTTCTAATATCAATATTGGAAAAAATTAACTATAATATTAAGTTTATTATAAAGTCATTTTGAAAATATTTTATCATTTTAACTTAAGATTTTTTTGAGCTTGTAGATCTGTTTTTTTTGGAAAAAAAATAATTTCGATCTATTTTGGTGTACTTTATCTAACTCTAATATACTCCTCAGAACAAAGATGTCTATTCCTTATTTTTCATTGTTATATTTTAATTTTAAATATTTTAATTATAACTTTAAACAATGTTTGTCATTTTATTTTTATTTTTTTCTCCCGATTTTCAGTTTTCTTTTTCTTTTCTTTCTCATCAACAAATTCGTCCTCTGACACACACTATATTACAGATATATGAGTGTCAAATAGAGGGGAGTTTGATGAATGATTTGATTTAAATGTTTAATATGCTTTGCTTGTGTTTGTTTCATTTTAGAACGAGAATGTAAACCAATTCCTGGACAACAATAAGGTCACAATACCTGCGATTTGTGACATACAGGGCTAAAACTCTAATTTTATATTTTGTTCCAAACTGTTTTAAACTCTGTTTCATACTATAGTCAACTGTAGGTCTCATGCCAAACAGTAAATTTGATTTCCATCTATCTTACAGATTTCAACCAATGTCTTGGATAGATGTTTGATGCCCCCATGCCTACATGATGCAATCGGGAAGTATTTCTTGAGTTTTAAGACCATTCCACGTGAGTTTTTCCCTAAATAAAGTGTAAAATGATGTAATAAATACAGGTATCAGGAGTGTACCGTTCCATTTTTCAAATACTTGGACCTACAGGTCAACTTGTTAAATAAAGCACTGGACCGCAGCTTCACAACGAGGAGGGTAACTTTTCTATTTTCTGAACGTGTCCAGAATTGACCCGAGACGTAGGTCTCTTGTCAGATTATTTGAAAACGTCAGGCTGGTCAGTTTTCTCTCACTCTCAGGCTAAGCTGCCAATGTCATTAACTGTGCTGAAAATTGATCAAATCTAAACATATTTTGAAAAGGTTTGTTTGGGACAGTACATTAGCTGAGATTTTTTGAATTATAATAAAGTTATTTGCAAATTGCAAGGGAGAACTTGTGTGGTGTCTTAAAATGTCATGAAATATAACCATGTTTTGCTTCCTAGTTGAATAAAATAACCATTATATACAGTCCTTTTGAAGTACAATTTTGAATTAATATCTGAATAAATTATACAGTCCTTTTGAAGAAGTACAAATGTGTATGTTATCTGAATAACTAACCATTTATTTTTGCCCTTAAGTCATTGAAATCTCTGTCACAATGTTAAGTTTGCCTGTCTGTGTCTGATTTGGTTTGAATAATGTCACAAGGTACAAGACCTGATCAGCTTGCCCTTTGACCCTATCCAAATCATGATAAGATGTAGGCTTGATGGAGTTATTTTGATTGATCATAATTTGTCTAGTGCCCTAAAACTGCTTTAAATGTCAAATTAATATAATGCTGTCATATTGGCCTAAATTCAGTCATGTACCCTATTTCTCCTGTCTCTGTCTATGCAAGGTCAAACTAGCTACAGGCGTTCTGTGGCTATCAGTTGTTTTGAGAACACTGTATCTCGATGTTCTTCTCTGCTAACAATTCCTTCAGCGCCACTGAAGTCATCACTGACCAGTGACAGGTCAGACCCGAGGTCAACGTGTTATTCGAGACATGTGGACGCTGTTTGTTCAAAGATAAACTGTCACACCATCTTCATCATCTTCATCATCTACCATCATCATCCTCATCTGACGACGACGTAATCATCACTATCCACCAATAGCAGGATAACCCCTCTGACGGCTGGACGCTTGATGTATCTTCAATGATGTCATATGTTTATGTTACTGGACGCTGTTAAAGTCCAGGGCTTTCTCTGTTTAACGGCAGAGAGAGGCGGCGACCGATGATGCGTGAACCTGCTGATACTGTAACCTTCCATTACTCTCTCTCTCTGAATAATAGACTTTCATTACATCCAATGGCTGCCTGTGTCCTGAGTCTGGTTTTTTTCTTGTCGCCTTTGATGAAAGTTACCGGTACTTATATACATACTGATGTGATGTTTCTGCCATGCATAAGTATCTATACATATGGTTGATAAGGAAAAATAACAGCTCTATCAATCTCTTTCTCTCTTTAAATGAATGAATGAGTTTATTTTCTCATGTGGAAGCTCCTATGTGTAGAAAAAATATCAAAGCCATTCTTTGTTTTGTACTCCGCTCATATGCAGTGGTGGAAAGTAACTAAGTACAATTACTCAAGTACTGTACTTAAGTACAGTTGTGAGGTATTTTTTACTTTACTGGAGTATTTCCAGTTTTCAGCACTTTTACTTCTACTCCACTACATCTCAGAGGCAAAGTAAGTAACATTTAGAACACAGGCCTTTTACTTGTAACAGAGTATGTTTATATTGTGGTATTGCTACTTTTACTGAAATAAAATATCTCATCTGAGTACTTTTTCCACCACTGCCAGTGAGGTGAATTCAAGATGAGCTCAGCAGGTTGTCATGTTGACCTTCTGCGTGCGTTTGTCTCACTCAAGCTCCGAGCCCTCGCTCTCCTCTCCTCTCATCTCCAACTCCAGGACGCCTCACAGCGTTCAATCAAACACCGGCATTATCACTGCTCTGAATTACAATGACATGTTCAATTCAACACCGTGCTGGATGTGAAATACAGAGATTACATTACCATTTTAGAATTCAATAATTGCCTTTCTTTCTTTGGTAAAACGTTCAGTGGGATAGACACGGAATAATATTTGGATTATTTTTATTTTAAGGAAATAGTGCAGACTGCAGAGGCATTTACTGGAATGCAAATGATCAAATGAGGTGAAGGAATAACTTCTGTTTAGACTTCTGTTTTATCTGTTTTAGATTGATATTGATGTAACTGTAATGTGAATGAATGCAATTTAATGTTGTAGTTTTTTTTTTTTACGTGTTTTGCATTATGTTTTTGTGTGGACCCCAGGAAGACTAGTTGATTGCCATGGCATCAGCTAATGGGGATCCTTTTCAAATAAACAAATAAACCTGACACACTTTGTTCAGAGCAATGTTGAACACATGTAACAAATGCAATATAGTCTTCACTTGTGCCAGTGAACTCCCCTACAGAGCCACATGGCTCTCTCTGCTGCTTGGCCTTTTAGCTCACAGCTAACCAGACAGAGAACCCACAGAGCAGGTCCATGATGCAACAGCCAGTGGTGTGAAATAACTAAGAACATTTACTCAAGTACTGTACTTAAGTACAATTTTGAGTTTTTTTTTTTTACTTTACTGGAGTATTTCCAGTTTTCAGTACTTTTACTTCTACTCCACTACATCTCAGAGTCAAATATTATACTTTTACTCAACTACTATTATTTGAAAACTTTAGTTACTAGTTATTTTGTATATTTTGATCATTATTACAAAAGATACATTACCCACTTCAGCCCTGTATACATTTTGGCAATTTGAAAATAGACGATCTACAAGCTCACAATGCGTTGCATCTTGTAGATCTGCTATTTTCTAAAGACTTGTATACATTTTATTTTGAAAACATGTGAAATGGGACATTCTGCATAATGAGTACTTTATTTGGTACTTTAAGTACATTTTGATACCAATACTCTTGTATTTTTACTCAAGTAAAATGTTAGAATTCCGGACTTTACTTGTAACTGAGTATGTCTACATTGCAGTATTGATTTACTTAAGTAAAAAAAAAAAGAGTACTTTTTCTACCACTGACAACAGCACCCAGTGAGCAAGCCTCATGAGGTGCCACAGACACTCCTGTCACTTATGAACCCTAAACACCATCACATCACAGCAGGGCTCTTCAAAAAGGACTCGTTGACACTCTGCTAACAAGCCTCTCATAGTCAAATAGGTTCATTGTGTAATCTGCATCACTAAATAAGACCCTCCACAAGCTGGACTGAGGCTTTATCGGCCACATGCTGTACCATGGTACAACTCTTGATATCAAAAGCCCACCCGCAGGGGCGTCAATTGGGTATGGCAGGCTATTGCAGCTGCCATACCCTGGCTCCAGGGGAGAAAAAAAAAAAAAGTACTTTTTTGATAATAAATCGGGAAAATCAGGCAAAAATAAGAATTAAATAACATAACCCTAACCTAACCCGAATCCTAACCCTAAAACCGAAATAAAGTAACCAAAAACTGGAAAAAACGAACCCAACCCGCCCAGAACCGCACAAAAATTTCGCGCGCGCACTTTGCGCATGAGGTCGCGTGCATGCTGCCATACCCTAGCTTTTGCTGAACTGACGCCACTGCCCACCCGAGAGGAAACTCACACTCTTGAAATAAGATTCTGATTAGGCCTACCCGGTTACCTCAGCAGAGTAAAGATCAAGCACCTTCTCGCCCACACTAATGGCTGCAGCATTATTCAAAACATGCACAAAGGTCAAGCAGGTCGATAAAAACAAAACATATGTCATATGGATTTGACTGTGCCTCGCCGTCATTCTGTTCAGCAGTTCTTGAACCTCTAAGATTTTCTAAATATCTGATGAACATCGTGTGTGATTGGTTAGAAGTTCAAACCCCCCGATCTGACGAAAGATCGCCGAGGTTTTGCTCGATGCGTATGAAAGGCTCTGTGCCTGAATTCCCCCAGCAGCATCAATAAAGGCATCCGTCTATCTAGGTGGCTTGGGCTGAAACTTTGCCCGAATATGGATATCTATGATGTCACAGGACTGACGTCATAGATGACTGACCTTCCGACCATCCGATATAAATAGTAACGTAATAGAACTCCATTCTTTTACAGAGGAAGACATTAAGAATCAGTTCTTCAGTGAGTTGCTGGTGTGTCAAATGTTGCATTGGACAGTGAATGTGAGAGAAGAACCATGAGATGGAGGACGTTGCCCCCAGTGACAACTAGAGGAGAAGGTCCCCTTGACGTTCCTCGCATGCGGCAGTACTACACTGCTGTGCTGATGGAAGATACCATCTACATCTGGGGAGGGATGGATATGGATAACAAGCTTTGCAACAGGCTTCATGCATTTGATGTCGACACCCACAGATGGTTCAAGCCGATGAATTATGGGACCGTCCCAGAGCGGAGGGTGGGCCACTCAGCCTGTGTCTTGGGGAAGGTCATGTATATCTATGGCGGAAACACCCTGACTAGATGCACTAATGATATCTACAAGTTGGAAACCACCACAATGGTCTGGTCTGTAATTACCGCCGGAGGAACTCCACCACCTGCTTCAGCACGGCACTCTGCCACTACCATCAGGACAAAAATGTTTGTATTTGGGGGCCGAGGGGCCCAGAGGGAGTACTACAACACCATCAGAGTGTTTGACACAGAGACCAACTGCTGGCTGAGCACACCTTCTACACAGCTTCTTCCAGAAAGACGCTGGAGTCATTCAGCCTTTACCTACAATGGAGAGCTGTACATATTTGGTGGCTACTACAAAAACCAGACCTTCAATGATGTTTGGAAATTCAATCGAGAGACCTTCTCCTGGCAGGAAGTTAAGCCCAAGCGGGAAGGCCCGTTAAGGATGATTGATGGCTGCTGTTGCATTGTGGGATATCGTATCATCCTCTTTGGAGGATACAATCCCGATGGCCTGTTTATGTTAGACTTGAGTCCTAGCCTGAAGACGTTATGCAAACTAGCGGTTATTCAGTACGATCTGGAGCAGTCTGAACTCCCACATGACATCAGGTGGGAACTGGCAGGCATGACTGGTGGAACTCGAAGACTAAAATAAACATAAAACTAGAAAGGTGGCATGCGCTCAGTGGAGCTCATATGGCTATCTCCACTAGGAAGTGTGCTTTGTAGAAATGAAGTGCATTATGAGATTAGCATCATGAGAATGTACAGTCTAATGCAGGGGTCTTCAACCTTTTCAGGCCAAGGACCCCCTAGCTGAGAGAGAGATGAAGCAGGGACCCCCTCTATATTGTATAAAATTGTGTTTCAGATTTTTTTCCCCCTCTACACCTATAGCCTCTTTGCCAAAAATAGCCGATCTACAAGCTCTCAACGCCTCGCGCTAGATCGGCTATTTTTGGCTAATGTTCCCCCCCGGAAAAGGAATTCTAGGGTTCAAGTTAATGTAAAAAAAATGAAATCCTATCACACAAAGATTTTGGCGGACCCCCTATAGTAGCTCTGAGGACCCCCTAGGGGTCCCGGACCCCCTGTTGAAGACCCCTGGTCTAATGTGTAGTGCCTTCTTCTTTGTGATCGCCTGCTGGGGGTCACATTAAGTCGGGGGACACGACAAGCCTAAGTGAGTGTCGTGGAATAGACTGGCTCTGTCGTGGGGGCTACACTGGATGTGGTGAAGGTGCGTGTACCAAGGAAGGGTCTAGCAGACAGCCAATGATGGGAATTGAATCTCTGCTCGGCCCTCAGACTCTAGTTTGAAGAGGCCACGGCACCATTGCAGCTACTTCCAAACATGGAGTGTGTTGTCTAACCTAATGGTGTCATCATGGCACAATATGGGCACAAAAGGAGGTATGCCCATATACAGTATGGGCATGTACTGATGTCATCAGTGATCTCCATATATGGGCATTAAAGGGACAAGGACTGACAGATGCAGAGATTTGGTTGTCCAGAGCCACAGATCCGACCGCTATGCCCATTTATGGTCATGTGCAAATATGCACCGACTTCAAACTCGGCCATGAAGCGGAAAGTTCAAGCGGCGCGACGGGACTCGCAACAGGACGTGCATTAACCCCACGTTTGCAACTACTTTCGCCTGCGCACTTCACCGGGTATGGTATAGTGTAATTAATTAATACATATTAGGACTATGTAGCCCGGTTCAAAATATTTCAGCATTTCTTTGAAGCCTTCCCCTTGCACTGCAGCAAGGGGAACACTAAAGTTCTCATGTCTTTGAGGATGAAATCCACAAGCAAACCCTTTCGGTTTGTCTTTTTGGTGTAGTTGTTCATGGCCATCTGCACTGGACGACTGTCACCACTCCATTCATGAATCGTTATCTTACTGTACTGTAGTTCTAATGGCCTGTATATGTAATGTAAACTGCTGTGCTGTCTCCGCCGCCTGAATTCCCCTCACAGCATCAATAAAGGCATCTATCTATCTAGGCGGCTTGGGCTGAAACTTTGCCCAAATATGGATATCTATGATGTCACATTACTAACATCATTGATGACCGACCTCATAGACTCTCATTCCAATATTAATTTTGTTTAGTTTAGTTTATTTCGATCCACAATTACACAAAACGTATCACACTATCACACTATAATCCAATAATTCATGTTCGAAAAGGCATAGGTTCAAAGCTTATGTATGCCTATCCTTCCTACATGTTTATTTAACTTCATCATTTATAATGTTCATATTGAATGAACACTCAAAATATTTCATAATTACATTCAAGATGTTACGTTGTTCGTAGTAATCGAACACTCGAAAATATACAATATATACACTCATGTCTTCATTCTTATACACATAAAAAAAATGGTGGCGCACGTAATAGAACTCCATTCATTTAAAGAGACACTAAGAATCATTTTGTATTCAGTGTGTGGCTGGTGTGTCAAATGCTGCACTTGACAGTGAATCGGAAATATGCACCAAATGATGGATGTATTCAGGCTGCAGTGACAGTGGGGTACAAGGTGTACTGTACTCATTTGGGCATAATTAAACCAAGGGTACAAGGAGTTGTGCATAAAAACTTGGTACAGATCAAAACCAATGCCCTCCTGGCGCCTACACTGAATTTGTATCTGAATTCTCAGAATTTCTATCAAGTTTAGTCCTCAATTCTGATACAATTATTGTATCTGGCGACTTTCATTAATTGATTCAATCGGTTTATCTCAGTGTGTAGATAAACCTTCCCAGATTTTCAACCATACTCTTGACCTCGTTCTGGTCTATGGCATTGCAATCGAACATCTTAGTCTTCCCACATAATCGTCTTCTTTCTGACCATTATTTAATAACCCTTGAATTTACATTAGTTGATTACTCACCATTGGACAAAAATGTCTTTGGTAGAAGTCCATCCGATAGTGCTATAAATAGATTTAAGGAAACAATACCAACAGCCATCAACTCAGTATATTTCATCCAAAATAGAAGATGTCTATAGGCCTACTTATAGTCCCTCTCAAATTGATCTCCTCATTAGTGTCACAGGCTCGCTGTGTTTATTTTGCGACGAGCATGCGGAATACACACGAGAGAGAGAGCGAGGGAGGGAGAGAGAGGGGGTGTGTATTGCGGGCCGGTGCGTAGCCTATTTAAATACCGCCCGCGCCCGTAAGATTTGCGTTGGGACCTGCGGGTACCTAGGGATCCCGCTGCCGTTTCCAGGGCTCTATGAGTCCTGTGAAATATCTTGCAGAGTGTGATCCCTTGTCGGCGATCAATCGTATGAGTGTGAAAACCTCAACGATATTATGACAGAAAGAGACTTGTGTGGTGTGAAGTGCATAACGATCTGATGACTCCCAGAAGACTTTAAAAGTCGTACAGTGTGTAGCTGCACTAAGAGGTTGGACCATAAACACAGGCTGTTCCAAGAAATGGCAAATCCTCCGTGACAAAATGCCGTACCAAAACAAGTGTGGCTAAAGGTCACCAATTAATAGCAGATGAGACTGAAAGGAATCCATTAAATGTCAGTGGTGTTACGTCTAGTCTAGAGCTATTGAAGGGGGGGGGGGGGGGGGGACATTTGCAGCTTTCAGAATAAGGGCAGGCAAGGTAATGAGCAGAACAGAGCTGTAGAGTGGGATATGAGTTGAAATCTATGGCATATTGAGTCCCTTTTCCTCCCACGCTGAACCCCACCCCCTCCACAGCTCTGCACAAAACAAAAAAAAATACCCCTGAAACATCTGCCTGGCAACGACCTCGATCCACTCGAGTTAATGTGGAAAAAATATGGTTATTACAGGGTCCATTGAGCACTTTTCAAATAATGGCAAAAGATGTGGTATTGATCTGACCATGGAGCGGAGCAGTGGGCGAGTTCCTCAATTTGTCTCAGTCAGTTTGTTTGGTTTGGTTTCCTGTAGAAGTACAGTGCAGAGAGGAAGGCAGCTGACACCAGATGCAGCAGCAGGCTATGCTAGTTTCATACACATTTCCTGCTCTCGCTGGAAGCTTAAGAGGAAGCATCATAAATAGGATTAAAAGCTGCCTTGCAAATGTCCCCCTAATTCTGACAAGAGATTGATAATGAAAATCACATGTTATCTTGTCGGAAGCAGTGAGCAAAGCACCGTCTACGTTCCTCAACCCCCCTCACAGCTGCCGACATATTTTCACAAGGATGTTTAAATCTTGAGAGCATCTTGAATTCTTTATTTGGCTCTGAGGCAGAACATTTATCAGATAGGGAGCGAGTGGAGTGTGTGCGCGCCATCGGCTCAGCATGGCAGTAAGACGCACCACAGCGCGACACACAATCTCAACGCCAACGTCAACAAATGGCGTGCTTGTGTGGAGTCTCCATCATTAGAACATCTCTGTAAAAACCATTAAGGATGGCTAATAGCTTTCACGGGGCATTAGAGGATGGAGGGGGGGGGGGGGGGGGGTGGGGGTGGGGTTATGTAATTTGTCTTAGTGGATAAATTGTTATTTTGTCCAATCTGTATTGTGGAGAAAGTTAATAATATAAAACGTATACAATTGGGCAATTGGGGTGGTTGTACTTGGTCTCCCTGCTCTTATATTGAGACATGACCTTTACACACAATCCTGTTTCTGATTTGACATTCATCTTGACCTGAAGATCAAAAATCTAGTTTTCTCCCAGAGCAAGCAGCCATGCTCTAATAACTCAGTGTGGTAAAAATGTCAGCACGTGCACATGAAACCCAGGTTCAAATCCGGGGTAGAACAGGAAAGTTACATAGTGCAGCTTTAATTAACCACCATGCAATATGTGTTAATGAATCAGTCACTTGGGTCTCTTCTTTCATCCCTATGTAGCTGATGCAACGCTAGTTTAATTTCCACACAAATAGCCTATATTTATTATCTAATTAGCGTAGACCACTTCACAAAGATAAGCAACCTTTTTTTTTTTTTTTTTTGCCAAATGGGATAAATTCAGAAGATATGGTAATATTAGGGATTGAGGAAAGTGATGTTTCATAAATAAAATCATTAAGGCCTCTACAGCACTTGATTGTGAGCCAATTAATTGTGAATTGCTATTTTAATTGGTGGAAGGCTTATGACTGTCCTCCATGAAGATAAGACACTCAGTGACCCATGAGGAAATAAAATATGAAACTTCAAATAAAAAGAAAACTGGGGGACCCAGAGTTTTCTCCCTGGGACTCAGAGAGAAAATTCCTTATTTCCACACATCAGCTTTCAGCAATGTTTCTGGTTTAAATGTGGCACCACTGTGCAGGATTTTAGTTATGTGATTCATGAGTAACTCCGCCACTAAATGTGTTTGCACCCTAGCTATGCTTTAGAAGCTTTTAATGGAATCAGTTATTCACATTTCAAAAGGCGAAGAAATGATTACTTTAATTAACCAAACTGTAGACTAAAACACAACTGCTTCTATAAACACTTGTGGCCATATTTTAAAAATGACATAGGCATACTTTATGTGTGGTTGCTCTGGAAACATGTTGCAGTTAAATCAGAAACTAACATCACACCAAACATTGTTACGCCGTGGTGCCGAAGGTGCCAGCCGTATAGAACATGGCAACAGTATGGTTTGTATCCCCCAAAAAGTAGTCCAGTGGGGAGCCGACGGCCTACTAGTGGTTAAGGCACACACCATATAGCCTCGTTCCATGCCTTTACCCATCTGCAAAGAGACAAGCCTGGTCAGGACCTAAAGCAGAGTGTCTATAGGGGCCTGACTTCCGCCATACCTATTATTTCCCCCGGAAATGATCTTTTCCGACCAATCACAACGCTCGTTTCATTCACGGAGAATGTAAACAGATTTGTTATGCGTCCACGTCATTTCCTTGGGCGGTACTTCCGCCAAATTCCGGTACTACCGTTTAGACACTCAACCGGGTATAGGCCTTGCATAAAGCGCATACCACATAGGCTCTAATGCAGCCTGACAGCGAGTCACATGTTCAATTCCCGAGCCCAACGACCTTTGCTGTGTGTCTCTCCCTGTTTCCTGCCTATCTCAACTGTGCAATCCAAATAAAGGCAGAAAAGCCCCCATTTGTATTTCTAAAGTAGACCAATAACGTCGAACCACAAACCTCAGCTGATGCTGCTACGCCAAATAGTCTACAGAAAGGCTAAACAAACACAGCTCAACTAACCCTCCTTCTCTCCTTTACTCCTTATCTCTCTCTCACACATGCACACCTCTTTTTTTACTCCCAATCTCCTTCCCTTAGAGACTCTCTCTCTCTCTCTCTCTCTCTCTCTCTCTCTCTCTCTCTCTCTCTCTCTCTCTCTCTCTCTCTCGCTCGCTCGCTCTCAACAGCAGAGGATTGTCTCTCATGACAAGCTGTTGCTGCACAGGAATAGGAAACAATGGGGGATGTGATCATGTGTCTGACAGCCACTCCAGCGACAAGACAGCGAGAGGAGGATGAAGGCAAACTGCTTTATCTTCTTGAGAAAAGACCGCCCCGTGTCTGGCTCTCTGTACAGGAACGACAGGCATCTCTGGAGAGACAGAAGGGGGGAGATAAGTGTGACTAATTACCCCGCAGTGGGGGAGAGAGAGACGGGGAGTGTGTAAATTCATTTTTTCCTTGTTTCAAACTTGTAGTTTGAATGAAACAAATGTGTTCAAATAATATGAATAATTCCTGCGGTGTAATATCACGTATCAACTCTGATTTCAGTGCTTTGATGGATACATGTCAGACAGTCGTCTGTCACTATAAGCTGTTCACACTAGAGCCAGTACAGCTTACAAATAATCCATAAGTAAAATTAACAGCACGTTCTACAAGCAGTGGCAAAATGAAACGCTGCATCCAGCAGGAGATAGCTCTGCTTTCCCCTGGAGCAGTTTTTCCTCAACTTAACTTTTGAAGTACTCAGTAAACGACAGCAATGCACCCGGCCTTCACTCTCCACTGAGTATAACAACTGCCTCTGTGTCACATTTCATGATAACTA
>NC_139956.1:37632752-37675252 GCF_963454915.1 Gymnoscopelus microlampas | reverse complement strand
AGTGTACGGATGAGGCTCCTGTGTTTTATTTATGGTATAACATTTACAGTATGTCTAACATTCATTACCTAACTGGCATGCAGCAGCTGCAGGTGAAATGGGCAGAAGTGCATCTACAGAATGAATACATTCACACTGGAAGAGAGGAGGAACTGATTAAGGTCAATGCTGTCTTTCCCTGTGAGGCGATTCGTCTCGGCTTTGTGATAACCGAGTGTGGATGGGAAAGAGACCTGTGCTACATGCATCTGTTGGACTGAATGCATGTTGGACCTGTGCTACCTGCTAGTGAGTTGGACTGACACCTCCATCTTCCTCTCTCCATAACAACATCTAAACACATCCTCCATAACATTATTATTATTCTGCTCCTAAGGTACATCCTTAAATCCCTTTATCTTGCCGTCTCCCTCTTCTTCTCCCTCTCCGTCTCCCTCTCCCTCTCTCTCTCTCTCTCTCTCTCTCTCTCTCTCTCTCTCTCTCTCTCTCTCTCTCTGGATTCTAAACGCATTGTTATCTTAATGAGGTTCTGCCATGTTGAGATACCAAGGCGCTGGAATGCGTGTGTCAAAGTGTGGAGATGTTTGTTAAAGTAAACAAACCTCTCTGTTCACCTTATCTCACATCCAGGGAGATGAGTGTGTGTGTGTGTGTGTGTGTGTGTGTGTGTGTGTGTGTGTGTGTGTGTGTGTGTGTGTGTGTGTGTGTGTGTGTGTGTGTGTGTGTGTGTGTGTGTGTGTGTTCCACACTGCAGGAGTAACAAGGAGATTTCACGGTAATGAAAGGCTTGAAAAGACAGCCACAAAACCATTAAGCACATGGCTTCATTCCAAATCCAACCAGTCAGGAGGTTGATAGAATTTCTCTTCTCTGCTTATTTCACGTTACATAAGACTATGAAAGTTTCAAACAGAATCCAACACTAACTGCCCCCTGGAAATATCAAGTGGCATAATTATCTATATAGCGTGTGTTCTCAGATCATTTTAAAAAGTCCGGAATTCAGAATGTACTTGAGTAAAAGTACAAAGGTATTGATATCAAAATGTACTTAAAGTACCAAAAGTAAAAGCACTAAAATGTTTGAAAATAGCCGATCTACAGTACACTTGCACTACTGTACAAGTAGATCGGCTATTTCAAATAGCCTACGTATAAAATATGTTTAATAATATAATAATTGATAATTGCAAAGTAGTAACTATAGTGTTCAAATAATTGTAGTGGAGTAAAAGTACAATATTTGCCTCTGAGATGTAGTGGAGTAGAATTAAAAGTACTGAAAATTGCAAATACTCCAGTAAA
Organism: Gymnoscopelus microlampas; assembly: GCF_963454915.1. Classification (NCBI taxonomy): domain Eukaryota; kingdom Metazoa; phylum Chordata; class Actinopteri; order Myctophiformes; family Myctophidae; genus Gymnoscopelus; species Gymnoscopelus microlampas. Next base: position 37,673,947 of record NC_139956.1, on the reverse strand, counting down.
GTAAAAAATACATTATAATTGTACTTAAGTACAGTACTTAAGTACAGTACTTGAGTACATGTACTTAGTTACTTTACACCACTGCTGGTAAACTATGAGAACACAGCAGTGGATCTAGTCACTACAGGGATGTAGCCCCTACGGAACCTCTCCCTCCGCTATGTAGCTCCGAGATGAGGTCCCTCTTTATTTCCTGCCTGATGCTGTAGGCCTCGTCGCACATTTTCCACTTTACATGTTTCTTACCCCTTTCTGCACATCGTATCCAAAAAGTAAAGCATTTGCGCCACTCTCTCAGATGTTTAAAATTTTAGCTGGCAATAAAATCTATCCAACGAGTTGAAGAACGTATTTAATTTGCCTCGGTTTTCATCCGGTTCCAAAATATTTTGCATTAGAAGATGCAATTCAACATTGGACCAGTAGGGTAACCAGTAATGTTATCTCTACGGGCGCAACTCTTGCGCAATGTCTTAAAAACATGGAACCGGATGAAAACCGAGGCAAATTAAATACTTTCTTCAACTCGTTGGATACATTTTATTGCCAGCTAAAACTTAAAACATCTGAGAGAGTGGCGCAAATGCTTTACTTTTTGGATACGATGTGCAGAAAGGGGTAAGAAACATGTAAAGTGGAAAATGTGCGACGAGGCCTACAGCATCAGGCAGGAAATAAAGAGGGACCTCATCTCGGAGCTACATAGCGGAGGGAGAGGTTCCGTAGGGGCTATACAGGGATGCTGTGTGGAGATTCTTATATAAAGCTTTAGAAATACAACACTGTGTGTCGATGCCCTCCAACTACACACTGTGGACAAGCAACACATAAGCACATCTACACACCTACTGACACGCACTGTGCTCATAGATGCGACACACAAACACAACCTATACATATACTGCGCTTGTGCAGCACACAAACAAAACCTACACACGCTGCGCTAGAGCAACACACACACACACACACACACACACACGCCTACGCACGCTGTGCTCGAGCAACACAAACGCAACACTGGATAAAGAAATAAATGAACAATGACTCTGTTAGCAGCCCACACAGCTGCCTGCGCACAAAGGACCTCCAACGCGTGTCTGTGTGGACGCAGATAACGGAACGCTCACTTGTTAAACTCACAGCATCACAAGTTCAAAAGGTTGAGAATCACTGCGTACGTGTGTGTGTGTGTGTGTGTGCGTGTGCGTGCGTGTGCGTGCGTGCATGTTACATCACTGATGGATGGTCCTGCTACTCGGAGGTCTGTCTGTGTGTCTGTCTGTCTGTTTTTCTGAACCGTTGCCCCCCACACTGCATGGCAGCAGCATGCGTATACAGGGCTGTCAAACCAGATTCCTCTATAGCAGCAGCGGTCTTCAACGTTTTCAGGCCAAGGACCCCCTAGCTGAGAGAGAGATGAAGCTGGGACCCCCTCTATATTGTATAAAATTGTGTTTCAGATTATTATTTTTTTGTTTACTTGGTCTGCTCTTTTCCCCCCTTTACACCAAACACCTCTTTGCAAAAAATAGCCGATCTACAAGCTCCCAACGCCTCGCAGCGCGAGGCGTTGGGAGGCGCTAAAGTTCTCGCCGGAAAAGGGATGCTAGGGTTCAAGTGGTTACGGTTAAAAAAAAAAGAAATCATATCACAGAAAGATTTGGCGGACCCCCTGTAGTAACTCTGAGGACCCCCTAGGGGTCCCGTACCCCCTGTTGAAGACCCCTGCTCTATAGGCTCAGTGAACATCACAAAGCATGTGGACGTCAGGCTCGTCCTCAGGCTAGGTGGGGGGGGGGGGGGGGGGGGCGTGGCTCTCCTCAGGCTAGGGGGAGAGTGGCTCTCCTCAGGCTAAGGGGGGGGGGGGGGCGGGGGGGGCGTGTCTCTCCTTAGGCTGGGGGGGGGGCGTGGCTCTCCTCAGGCTAGGGGGGGGTGTGGCTCTGGGTTAAATGGGCCATGTAGCGAACACCCAGTGGAGAGGCGGGCAGATGTTTTAGGAAACTGCTGAGCACAGATGTTACTGGATTCCCAGCAGAGCAGCGGAACACAAGGCTTTCTGAGTTAGACTATACTTCTTAGTGATGTTTAATCGTTCACTAACGGTACTGTTATTACTTCGAGGTAGATGCTACTTCACCAAGCATGTTCAGCTGTTAGTCTAAATGAACTCTAAATGAATGCCAGTGTTAATATTTTTGGCAGTGGGAGAGAGAAATTATTGTTTTGCTAACAGCAGACAGTCGAGGCTTAATCTAAAATCCTTTTCAAACACTTTGGCAAACGGCTACATTCCACCTATCTGTCTTGTCCAGCAGAAACAAATAAACATTCAAAGTGAACAGACTTGCAGAAATTCAACCCAGTCCAAATATGCTCACTGAGAGATGTTTAATTGTGAAAGATTTCATGAGATCCCATATATAATCTTTCAACTTCAAGAATCAGCTTGGTGGACACAGGACGCAGGTAATTGGTGGGCTTGTGTTTGACCAATAGCGGAATGGTTTGTTGAGAAAGGAAATGGAGGAGCTAAACTGATGGTGCTCCTGCTCTCTCTGAGAGGGTCAGCCATAACTTCCTGATTCAAATGCATTAGTTCAGGTCTGCCAGAGGGAGAACAAACATTGAATCGTGCTCTTCACAGTCTCTGCATAAATGCTTTTTTTTCAGGAGTCTGTGTGGACTCAGCAATGAAAGAATACAGGAGTTGACAATTTGAAAGAAGAAAGAAACTAACCAGTCATCATCAGGCCTTTAGTCGCACCTATACTTTTCCAAGCCTAAAAAGTAAGAATGCTCCCCACCCAACAAAGACTTTCAGCAATGGACTGAATCATATAGTAAAGTGACCTCTGGATCTCTTTGTCTATAGTTAGTATGCAGCAAGGGTAGGCAACCTTAGGCACATGGTTGCCATCATTGGCACAGGGGATGGTAATCACTGGAACACTGGCATAAGTGTGAGAGATAGGATTATTTTATTTTTTTTATGTAGTCAATTCAATTAAGTCCCTTCAAATCGGTATGCAAATTGCATCCTGCCCAACTCTGACTAGGGAGGGAGTCTGGGAGATAGGTGTGGTTATTTCTCTGAGTCTAATGATCATTACAATGTCCCAATTAGAAAGAAAGGAGAAGAAGAAGAAAAAAAGGTTGTTATATTCATGGACTATCAAAATATGTTGGACATATTTTTTTTATTTTGATGTGGTGTCATAATTAAACATAATGTTGATATGGCGCGCTGACAATCAAGAAATTAAAAACATGGCACTTCATGCCAAAAAGGTTACCGACCCTTGGTGTATGCACATATGCTGCCCAAACTCACCAACGCTGTTCTTTCCTAAACTTTAGGTACTATATTTAGGTCTATATCACAGAGAGCTACTTTCAACAAGTGCAACCATGTTAATAAATCACCAACATGACAAGACACCAACAGTTGACCCATTATAGAGTTCAGAATGTCTGTGAGAGTGTAAACATGGATATGAATAAATGTCACAGCATTAGAATTCCATCATAAGACATTCCATCATGTTCACACTAGGCGCCTTTTATGAAGCTAAATTGCTGCCTACAGTGTCTTCTCAGCTTTTCTGTGGGCGTGGTGCGCTCCAGATAAATGGACCTCAACATAATAACTTTATGTAAAGTAATGAATATTAAAGTTTTAAACTAGTAGTAGACTGATCCACATAAATGGACTTCAACGTGACTCTACAGTATGTAAAGTAATAAATATTAAAGTTTTAAACTAGTAGACTGATCCACATAAATGGACTTCAACGTGACTCTATGTAAAGTAATGAATATTAAAGTTTGAAACTAGTAGATTGATCCACATAAATGGACTTCAACGTAACTCTATGTAAAGTAATAAATATTAAAGTTTTAAACTAGTAGATCAGTTTCAGATGTCACCTCTCTCCTGGCTGCGTGGCTGCTGCTGGCTTGTTCCATCTGGAGCAGCGGAGCTGATGCTGCTGAATCAGCAATATGTTAATCGGTCTGCCTCTAAGAAAATACAACTCCAAATAACATATCATTATATTAGGTAATGATACGTTTAATATACTGGTTTTATTAGCCAGACGTGGAGGAAGGACATCTCCAACTCGTGGTAGTTGAGTGTGGGTGCCTCAGTAGCCGTCGTGATTGGACAGCTGATAAAAAGTGGTCCATTTCATAAGCATATTTAAACTATTCTTAACTTTTAAAAGTTTCAAGTTTTCTGCTCAGACAAAAAAGTGCTCCGACCAGGGCCTTCTATAAGCGGCTGCTATGAGGTCACCATTTGGTCTTTTCTCATAGGTTTTCATATAAAAAGGTGGTGCCTAATGTACTATACTTTAGTATCTTTGTCTTGTAGGCTAGCATGCATTGCACGCACGCACGCACACACACACACACACACACACACACACACACACACACACACACACACACACACACACACACACACACACACACACACACACACACACACACACACACACACACACACACACAGTATACTGTTATCATTCGGGCTCTAAAAGATGGCAAAACAAACTTGTTTTGCAATACTGTAGATACAATGTTAAGATATTCAGGTCTGTATCCCTGAACAACTTTCAACAACAGGACAAGACACCAACAGTTGAACCTTTATAAAGTTCAGAATGTCACCGTGTAAACATGGACATGAATAAATGTCCCAGCAGAGGGGGACTGTGGTGGCATTCCGTCATAGGACAGGACAGAGGGACCACAACAAACAGGAGTCCTATAGACACAACACTATCTGTGGACTCATCACATGCATGTCTTATTAACTATGGAATGTACAAACTGCAGTCTCTGCCAGAGGACATCTTTCTTCAATAGAGCCCACTGTATACAATAGGCAGTTAAAAGTCACATGACTAAATGGTTAAAGTCATTACACGGACCTTCACTTTAGACACACTGCCATCAGCGATTCACATTAATACTGTTCTGAAACACTGCCATCCATGGCATGACCCCAATCATTTAAAAATTAATTATTTTCATTCACTGCTGACAAAGGGTGAAAATATGGAATGGTCGAAGCATGAAGTATGTGCTGTAACTAGCAGATTGCTTTTCTGAAATTACTCTCAATATTCTGCCTTTTGTGGACATCATAAAAGCTCTCTCTAGTAGAGTCTACAGTAACAGCCTGTTACAGCTGTGGCTTCTCTCTCTCTCTCTCTCTCTCTCTCTCTCTCTCTCTCTCTCTCTCTCTCTCTCTCTCTCTCTCACACACATCAGTATGCAAATTAGCCATGCGTTCGGGTCAAAATGTCAACAAAGAGCAGGTTTGTCTCTCTGTCCTCAAGGCACACTGCCAATGGAGAAGAGATACATTCTTACAGATGAGGGACAAGAGACAAGAACTTAGTCACGTTTAGTACAAGTAATACAAATTAAAATCAATAACTTAATGAAAATTATAAAAACTTTTAATGGGGTAAAATAATAATAAACAGCCCTTAAAGCATTGACTAGTGTAATTGAAACACATTTGGTGTCAAATGCTGTAAAAAGTAGGCTACAGTAAGAGTTTTAAAAGTTATCTGAAGGATCATGATTCCTAAGAATAAATCTTAAAAGCTCTATAGGTTCTGTACAAGATCTGTCACCTGACATACAACTGTATCTGTCGGAAACGTGCTATGGTACGGAGCTTTGTATATACTGTAGCTGGTGTGTATATACAGTATGATGCCACGTGCAGCATTGGGCAGTAGACAGACAGCAGTGGCGTTTCATTGGTGAAGACCCAATGTGCTATCCAGCACGAAGATGATTATAAGTAATTGATGCATCTGTACCTTGCAGTAAGAAAACCAACATAGAGAAAAGTTCATCAAACAGACCTGAAGTTCAAGGACCAACTTGCTTAATGTGACAGGCTGTTGTCATGTTCCACTATAGCCCTCACTTCATTAGCTTAGAACCCCCCCCCCCCCCCCCCCCCCTTTACAGAGAGTCTGAGAGAAGAAATTAACATATTCATACCCCTCCCTCAGGCCCCCATGTAAACAGAGAGAGTGATTTATTAACACTATTTATCGAGCTTTTCATTTTGAGCACGTCTCGCTGTCTGGCGCAAGATCCATGCCACAGGGTTGTTTGGGTGCCGGGTGCCTCGGTAATGGGCTTGACAAAAAATGTCTACATGAATTTATATATTACCCTCCCCAATGTCCAGTATACCGTCCAACTGGAACCACACGCTCTCCAGATTCATTACTCTCAGGGCAGAAGTGACACCACCTCACACATATCTCATTTCCGACCGACTGGAATCCATTAACACCAGTTTAGACTATACCTGCAGTACCTGCTGTAACAACCAGGAGACCAGAGGATCATTAATATTTAATATTATTATTAATGATTAATATATATGAACCATGTCAGTCAGCATCATTAGAATCAACCTTTACCTTAACTGCAGTGGTGGAAAAAGTACTCAAAAGTAAAAGTATCAATACTGCAATGTAGAAGTACTCTGTTACCAGTAAAAGTCCGGAATTTGTAAAAGTACAAAAGTATTGGTATCAAAATGTACTTAAAGTGACAAAAGTAAAAGTACTAAAATATTTGAAAATAGCCTAGGTATAAAATAGGGCTGAATTGGTTAATGTATGTTTTATAATGTAATAATTTATATCTGCAAACTAACTAAAGTTTTCAAATAATTGTAGCGGAGTAAAAGTACAATATTTAGAGTAGAAGTAAAAGTATAGCCAATTAGAAATACTCCGGTAAAGTAAAAGTACCTCAACATTTTACTTAAGTACAGTACTTGAGTAAGTCTACTTGGTTACTTTACACCACTGCTTAACTGTCAGTCTTATGCCTTCATGCTTAGCCTCCAGCCACACTCCAGAATTAAAAGCCTGGTCTCTGGCGGCAGATGGAGAATGTGCTGTGGCAGCAGAGCTCTGGCAGGAAACAGTGAATAGTTGTAATGAATCTGGAGGTCACACATTAGTTCATAATGGAACACAGAGAACATTGGAACAGCCATGGCACCTCAGCACCAGCAGCAACAAACAGAAAAACAAACCAATATTCTACAAGGTGACACAAATAAACCGTTCTTGATCAAATTATCTTATTAATTTATTTATTTACAACATAGAACGATAGAAGACTTCTGATTTAATAAAAAGAACAGATTTGGAACATTAAGCCTAAATTTAAAAAATATTTATATATACATATTTTGCATTTTCTCCCCTCTATCAGCCACTATATAATGATCCACAGTCCTCTGTCTGAAATCCGTGTTTTCCCTACTGTTTATGTTTATATTACGTTTGACCGGTACGTAAATTAACGCACGCATGTGCGCGTCCGTGCGCGTCCGTGCCCGTGTGAACTTTTTACTTTCGGTTTTAAAACGCTCTCAAACTTCTTTTTTGAGGCACAAATTTTACTTTTAAAAAATCGTTTGGATAGAATTTAGTTGTTTAACTTCATATATGTGGTAAATTTATCATGAAAGAGCCTATTTAAAAATAAAAATTCAGAGAACCGTAGGGGCGGGCAGTTCCGCGAATTGTATCCGCATAAGGCAACCTATTTTGGGCATGGTCCATTTAAAAAGTCCGCCCTGCGTCACCCCCTGGTGGTCGGGGAAAAGAACTGCTGGAGGGGCGGTGTTTGACAACAGTTTTTTTCATTGATTATGTCTGAACTCGCCTACAATCCCTTTAATGTTTTGCCAAAACGTGGCTTAATTTAATTTAATTTTTGACAATAACCATAACAAATGTATTTGGATAGAGATATCCTCAAAGGATGCCACTCCACTCCACGCTGCAGGGCAAGACCTAGCCGGTTGAGTGTCTAAACGAAAGCATCGGAATTAGGCGGAAGTACCGCCTAAGGAAATGACGTTGGCGCTTCAAAAGTCTATTTACATTCTCTGTGAATCAAACGAGTGTTGTGATTGGTCGAAAGAGATTGTTTCCGGGGGAAACACGTACGACCGAAGTCCCGCCCCTATAGACACTCTCTGCTTTATTCACCTGTTTCCTAGGCTGTGTGTTTTCCACTTCCTGTCGATTTCATTGGATATCATTGGTCATCTGACCAGTTTCATTGGATTTCATTGGATCAAATCGACAGGAAGTGGAAAACACACAGCCTAGGAAACAGGTGAATAGTCCATATTCACACGGTGGCCATTTTAGAATTTAACATTGCGTTGCTGTGGCAACTGGGGTGGCATTTCATTGACTTAATGGCAATATGGCCGCCGTGTGAATATGGTCTATAGGTCGTGACCAGGCTTTTGTCTTCGCAGATGAGTACGGCTGGGAACGAGGCTAATCCAACACAGTGGTTCTCAACCTTTTCAGGCCGCGACCCCCCCAAATTAATTATAATTGAACTGGGGACCCACCGAAATCAAGAGGGGACCCCCGGGGGTCCCGACCCACATGTTGAGAGCCACTGCTATAACAGACCTCCTGGCCATTAATGGGCCATTTCACTAATCTTAACCGAGGGACAGGCCTTCATGTTTCCAATACACCTGCTGGTGTTGTGGTCCCCATGTACCCAAGCTCACAACGCGCCATGCGTGAGGCATTATGAGTTTGTAGATCTGCTATTTTTGTAAAATCGTGAACATTTTTGCAAATCGTTGAATATATTTTCTTTTAAGCGAACATTTGTAACTCACATCTTTGCTTCTGGGGGGTCCCTGGATCAAAATATTTTGAGATGGGGGTCCGTGGCCAAATACATATACATTTCGGGGGTCCTTGACATGGAAAAAGTTTTAGAACCACTGACATAGTAACATACTTTTTATCAAAAAGCAGATTTAGAAGACATTTTGTAGAATCGGCCTCAGGTCTCAATGTGTTAATTGGTTAATAATGCTTATTTGACTCATGGAGTAATATTATGTGAATAATTGGGTGGGTCTTTTCTGGGGAAAAGAAAAAGGAGATTTTGCTGCTCTGGGCATATTGTTTTAATGCATTATTATCCTTTCTGACTGCATGAGGAAATCGCATTATAGCCTTGGATCTTATTGGACAACAATAAATGCATCACCAGCTGCATCCAATCAGGGCTCAAATCCTTCAGACTCACGCACACGCACGCGCACACGTACACGCACTCGCACACACACACACACACACACACACACACACACACACACACACACACACACACACACACACACACACACACACACACACACACACACACACACACACACACACACACCCCACTGAGATTGATTGGATTGGTCAGCCCAAATTGCTCGGTTTAAAATATTCCATATTGACATTTACATGAGAGGAGAGGCTCTTTTGTCAATTTCATTCCAACTGGATTTTGAGCAGTAGGTAATGGAGGAGCAATAGCTTTTCTTTTTCATGATGAATCAGGGCTTAGAGACAAACTAAAACCTTTCTACGTGCCATTAGGATAGACTATATGGTCACGATTTTTTTGCAGTGGTGGAAGAAGTACTCAGATATTTTACTTAAGTAAAAGGAGCAATACCACAATATAAAAATACTCTGTTACAAGTAAAAGACCTGTGTTCAAAATGTTACTTGAGTAAAAGTACAAAAGTGTTGGCATCAAAAGTACCAAAGGCAAAAGTAAAAGTACTAACATGTTTGAAAGTAGCAGATCTACAAGCTCACAGCGTGTTGCAATGCAATGCGCTGTGAGCTTGTAGATCGGCTATTTTCAAATAGGCTATGTTTGAAACAGGGCTGAAGTGGTTAATGTATGTTTTATAATATAATAATGTATATCTGTAAAGTAACTTAGTAACTAAAGTTATCAAATAATTGTAGTGGAGTAAAAGTACAGTACTTGAGTAAATGTACTACCACATATTTTTAGATCTTACATCTAACATGGGAGTTGGAAAAAGAACGTACATTATAATCATTTCCTGGCCGGTATGCTCGTAGTGCATAAAGATCTCTACACAAACCAACACAGACCATAAAGTCTACATGTTTTATGTATGGATCTATACATGTGGGGTAATTTCCCTGTGGCAGCATCTAGACTAAGCACTTCCAGTTCCAGGCTTGATGTCCGATGTCGATTTCTCTATTTTTATTTCTTTGTCTGACTATAAAAACATACATGTATATTAATACAGGTCGTGAACGGGACATGAACCCAGGCTGTGATTGGTCCAGTGTCTGTCATGTGACATCATGCACACTAACTGCTTGAAACACAAATGATTCATATTATGATTTCTATGCCAGCTCTGCATGGACCCTGATGCAATGCAAGAACGCTCGCCCCAAAACACGCTCGCCTCGGGTCTAATCCGGTGACCTGGGAATGGTCGCCACCAGGTTTTCCTAAACGTAGGCTCAGTAAAACTATGCCTAAACCTAATCTTATTCCTAAACGTAACCTCAGTAAAACTATACCTAAACCTAATCTTATTCCTAAACGTAACCTCAGTAAAACTATACGTAAACCTAATCTTATTCCTAAACGTAACCTCAGTAAAACTATACCTAAACCTAATCTTATTCCTAAACGTAACCTCAGTAAAACTATACCTAAACCTAATCTTATTCCTAAACGTAACCTCAGTAAAACTATACCTAAACCTAATCTTATTCCTAAACGTAACCTCAGTAAAACTATGCCTAAACCGAACCTTATTCCTAAACGTAACCACAGTAAAACCATGCCTAAACCTAACCTTATTCCTAAACCTAACCTCAATAAAACTATGCCTAAACCGAACCTTATTCCTAAACGTAACCTCAGTAAAACTATGCCTAAACCGAACCTTATTCCTAAAGGTAACCACAGTAAAACCATGGCTAAACCTAACCTTATTCCTAAACCTAACCTCAGTAAAACTATGCCTAAACCGAACCGTATTCTTAATGTAACCTCAGTAAAACTATGCCTAAACATAACCTTATTCCTAAACGTAACCTCAGTAAATATGCCTAAACCGAACCTTATTCCTAAACGTAACCACAGTAAAACCATGCCTAAACCTAACCTTATTCCTAAACCTAACCTCAGTAAAACTATGCCTAAACCGAACCTTATTCCTAAACTTAACCTCAGTAAAACTATGCCTAAACCGAACCGTATTCTTATCGTAACCTCAGTAAAACTATGCCTAACCCTAACCTTATTCCTAAACGTAACCTCAGTAAAACTATGCCTAAACCTAACCTTATTCCTCAACGTAACCTCAGTAAAACTATGCCTAAACCAAAACTTTTTCCTAACCTTAAGCTCAGTAAATTGAATACAAGAATACAAGAACCGCTGGGGGCGAGCGGTCCACGGAAGAAATGGGTGTGAGTGTGTTTTGGGGCGAGCGCTCTGGCTACCCCCTGATACAGTACAGGAAGCAGTGGAGGGTGGCGATCGCCAGGTCGGTGTCAGCTAGTCAGCACCCTCGGAGCACATCATCATGCCAGAGTTCTGTCAGATAATCAATATCCACTCCTAACCAGAGACTCAAAGTTTCCGGTGATTTGTCAGTACACTGGCTCTGTGCCGTTTTGACCTTACAGCAATTAGGAGGTTTATCTTCTAAGAGTGTGGCTCCTCTGATGCCCTATGACCCCTGCCACAAATACCAGAGCATGAAATACAGTTACTGCTCTGCAGGGAGAGAACGGTGTTGCCACGTCCGCTTATTATAAGCGATTTCGGGCTTGCTTTTCTGTTAAGTTGCTTGTAAATATTGGTAGTTGCGGCTTGCGTTTTTTGTTTCTAAAGTGTAGTTTGCTTATTTGGGCTTGTTTCCTAATGTTGTTCAAACCAGTTGTCCATTTTCATGTCAAGGACCCCCGAATTAATATGTATTTGTCCATGGACCCCCCCATCTAAAAGTATTTTGTGAACCCTACCAGATTTGTGTTGTTAAAATGTTTCAAAGAATATTCAAAAAATGTCACTTATTTTTAAAGATTTTTGGAAAATAGCAGATCTACAATCTCTCTAACGTGTTGTGGTGCGACGCGTTTCTGCATTTTCAAATATCCGATGCTCATGTGGTCTAGTCACTTCTTTTGGGCTTGTTTTCATAAACCTGGTTGCTTATTTCTCTCGCAAAATCTGGCAACACTGGAAGAGAATATACAGGCCTTATCAGCCCCTCACTTTTCTACAAAACCTACTGTATCCACCCTGCAAATGATGTCATATTCTCGACATGTCAACATCCAAATCAACATCTTTTTCACAAGAATATACCCTTTAAACTGCTGTCAATGTATTAACCCATATATCTGGAAGAACAGGACACTTGAGGGTGGGTCTAAATTGACCCTTACAAGTCTATAACTCTGACAGTATGCATGGGTCCATTTGGTTCCATTGCACACTGTCAGAGTTAAAGGAGTAGTTCACCCAAAAAAATACTTATTTCCTATCAATTACACACCCCATGAAGCATTGCATTCATGGAGATTGTTTTGTTTTTGTCGCAATCCTAAGCCAATAATTTGATGATAATGATAAGACCCTAATGTATCCGGTTTCCAGTTTGTGTCTCCTACCAGATACATTACGGTCTTATTATTATATTGGCTCAGGAATGCGGGAAAAAAAAAAAAAAAATCGTCATGAATTCAATGCTTCATGGGGTGTGTAATTGATAGGAAATAAGTATTTTTTGGGGTGAACTACTCCTTTAAGGGGTGTCCTTGAAATGTAAGTGTTTGAGAAACGCCGCCCTACACGTTTGTTTACAAACATTCTGATCCGGTCAATGGCAGTGGTGGAAAAAGTACTCACATTTCTTACTTAAGTAAAAGTATCAATACTGCATTGCAGAAATACTCTGTTAGGGCGCGCTCCCACCGCACTTTTATTTTACCTCTGGGGCAGAATCTGCCAATGCTTTGTCAATGCAAATGCGTGGATTCACGCAAGAGCAGATTTTTCCGCTTGTCGCGCAGACCTTGCGTTTATCCGCTCTACACGAAGAAGCATAAAACTGCTGGAGGCAGGAGCTGATTTTCCCCCTCTGTCCAATCGGGTGAGTCGAAGGCGGACCGTCCCAAGACTCAGGAAGCAACATGGTGCTCTCAGTGGACCAACTGGTTGCATCTCACCATGTACTTTATGATTTGACCATGAAAGAGTTCCATATGACTGACATTAAAGAATTGGCCTGGTTACAAGTCAGTGCGGTTGCAAAGGCTTCACGTTAGTGTAATAATATACAGGTATTTAGTGTAATAATATTACTCTAACTATATATTTAATAGCCTTGTCAGTTACAAATTGTCTTCACTTTTGCACTTGGGGTTCGTACATCTACATACACATTCAGATTTAAAATATAAAGTGCTTACCCCATGGCCGAGGATTTTACAATCATGTACGGGCCCTCAGAAGTACCCGTATCTTCCGTATTGTTCAATAAAACGCATTTTAATCCGATTGGTGGCCATTTTCCCATAGAGTTATAATGTACCAACGGTGCAATACACCTTTCAACCGCTAGGGTCGCGCAGTTGAAAGCATACAGAGAAAATGACCACTGATTGGATTAAAATGCTTTTTATTGAACAATACGGAAGATACGGATACTTATGAGGGCCCGTACATGATTGTAACATCCGTGGCCATGGGGTAAGTACTTTATATTTTAAATCTGAATGTGTATGTAGATGTACGAACCCCAAGTGTGAAAGTGCAAAGACATGTTTTTGTCTAGTGGCTAGTGTCTAGTGGCGGTGCGGGCTACGGGGACGGTCTTGAATGTATTAGCATCAAAATGTTCCTAAAGTACCAAAAGTAGAAAGTACTCATGATGCAGAATGTCCCAAGTTTTCAAATGTATGAAATCTTTTCAAAAAAGCAGATCTTAAGCTCACAACGCGCCGCAACGCGAAATGCGACGCGTTTTTCAAATGGCCGAAATGTATATTGGGCGTAAGTGGTTAATGTATGTTTTGTAATAATTATCTAAATCGACAAAGTAACTAAAGTTTTCAAATAATTCTAGTGGAGTAAAAGTAAAAGTAGAAGTAAAAGTACTGACATTTGGAAATACTTCAGTAAAGTAAAAAAATACCTCAAACTTTTACTTAAGTACAATACTTGAGTACATGTACTTCGTTACTTTACACCACTGGTCAATGGACAGACAGACACTGACATTATGGTTAGAGGTGAAATACATCTTTATTGTCTTGTTGCAACATGTTGTTGTGAGACTCTAGGAGTCGTAGTTTAGTTGCTCATCATGGTCTGTGAGATCCAGGACTTGTAGTTGCACACCTTGGCGTAGACGCCGGGCTTGTTCCTCTGGGCACAGCCGTAACCCCAGGACACCACGCCCTGCAGCTGGCCACCGCACACCAAGGGGCCACCGGAGTCACCCTGAGAACAAGACAGCATTCAATCAGCATGATCACATCACAGGTGAGCGGCACTTGTCTTAATTGCACCTCCATCGATGCTACCCTACTGATAGGCTCTATTCACAGCAGCCATAGTGTGAAGAAATTCACAGGTGTTGCCAATGATACTACTGAAGGCTCTGTTCCATTCTGGTCAAACAGAGTCAGGGTGCTGATATCGTTGGCTCACTGGAAACACTCTGCTACACCAGTGGGTCTAAAATTGGGGTCCAGGGACCCTCATGTTTCCTTGAGGGGGTTCCAAATGGCCCCTTACGGTTGTGTAACTCTGAGAGTGTACAAATGGAACCAAATGGACCCGTAAGGGTTCCATTTGTACACTCAGAGTTATGGTGGTCGTGGAAATTAAAAAGTCTGAGAACCACTGTGCTACACTAAATGGAACAGAGCCTTCATTAGTATCATTGGTGACACCTGTGAAGGAAGTGATAATATGTCTGCTGTGAATAGAGCCTATTGTCAAGCTTTTTAACCCATTCAGACTCGGAAAGCATCTGTCATTTTAGATTCTAAAGGAGTAGCTCACCCAAATTATGACCTATCAATTACACACCACATGAAGCCTTGAATTCATGGAGATTTTCTTGTTTTTGTCACATTCTTAAGCCAATAATTTGATTACCATCTCCTACCAGCTAATGTATCCGGTAGGAGACACAAAGGAGACTCTTTGTGTCTCTCCTCCTACTCCTACTAAATACACCCGGTCATCAAATTATTGGCTTAGGAATGCGACAAAAACAAAACAATCTCCATGAGGTGCCATGTCATTGTTCCGACGGCTCATTGTTCCGACGTATACTAACCCTATACCTAACCCTAACCCTAACCTTAACCGCACGCGGAAGCCACGTAGTCGGAGTAATGGCATGTCGGACTTATGGGCAGTCCCCCTCCATGAAGGCTTCATGGGGTGTGTAATTGATAGAAGATAAGCATTTTTTTGAGTGAACTACACCTTTAACGACTTTATAACCATTATTTTATACTTTGGCTATTCAAAAATAGAAGATATACAAGCTCATAGCACGGCACCCGAGTGCCGTGCTATGAGCTTGTAGATCTGCTATTTCTGAAAAATCATGAACATTTTTGCAAATCTTTGAAAATATGTTTGTTTGTTTTTTTAAGCGAACATGTGTAACTCAAATCTTTGCTTCTGGGAGTCCCTGGAACTAAATATTTTGAGATGGGAGTCCGCGGCCAAATACAAATAATTTTGGGGGTCCTTGACTTTGACATGAAAAAGTTTCAGCACCACTGATATAGTAACATAAGTGTTTTTGTTAAAATAAGTGTTAAATAGCTCTATATTGTTATAGTAATTATAGTAATCATTGCTATAGAGTGTTTGTTCAGTAACAGGGGTCTCCCCGTCTCTCCAGCTCTTGAGTGAACAGAAAATACAGGCCAGGATGCCAGTTTGATCCAATCAGGAGAGAACTCATACAGGATACGAGATAAGTGAATGAGGATGTGATGAAACAAAGAAATATAATGGGCTCTCCCTCCTGAAAGTGTATTTTCTGTTTATCAAAGAGCTGGAGAGACAGGGAGGCCCCTGTTACTGAACAAACACTCTATAACAATATATAGCAGTGTTTAACCAAAAAAAGAAAATCACCTACAGCACCTATAAAAGGTTATAATGCCGGTCTAATGGTTTGTACCCCTTCCTGCCACCTTCTGTTTGATTGATGCTAGAGACTGACCTAGTTATGACGACCATGCAGACAGTTTGTTCGCATGTTTTTGTTACTCAGGCTTGTTTTTCTTGACCACAATGTTAAAATTAAATGTAGATAGCGTGCCATTTAAACAGAGGATTGGTTCATTGTTTACCTGGTGTCCTATAGTTTCAATATATAGATTATTATTTTGACAGTATTGTTTAGAGTGATTGTATATAGTTTCCTGATGTGATTATTTGATGTGATTATTTGCCTTGCTTATTTTTTTATTTTAGTAGCTCTGGATAAATGCCTAAATTGTAATTGTAAATTGTGACTTTGTACCTGGCAGGAGTCCTTGCCTCCCCCCAGATAACCAGCGCAGAACATGTTGCCGGTGATCTGACCAGGATAGGAGCTCTTACAACTGCTGTCACTCAGGATGGGAGCGTCCAGACACATCAGACGGTCTGGGTAGTTGTCTAGAGGAGAGAAATTAGAAACATTAGACGGTCTGGATTGTGATCTAGAGGGGAGAAATTACAAACATTGGACGGTATGATTGTTTTCTACACATTTGTAAAAATGATTTCAAAAGATTTTCCAAAACTTAAATCAAAATCTTATACATTTCTTCTTTTCAAACTAACTTCATACATTTAAAAATAAACTGTACTGGACTGAAAATGGCAGATCTGCAAGTTCACAACACGTTGCGAAAGCGACACGTTGTGAGCTTGTAGATCTGCTACGTTCACTAGTTTGGCTCCCAGGGAGACATCCAAATTTCTCTTTTGGGTCTCGAGATAAAAGGTTTGGGAACCCCTGGTCTAGGGAACAACATCACACTGTTGACATGTGGCGTTACGGGGTTTCATGTTTTACGGCTGCTTATGTCAGTGGTTCACAGTGTGGGGTTACTGTAGTTCAGGGACCCCCTGGAACCCCTCCAAAGACCCCTGGGGGCAAGGACGCAGAGGACATTTTAGAACCGAAGGGGACCGTGCGTTCCATGCGTATGCGTGTGCACGTTTTTTTTCCGGGTTTGTTACTTTTCTTTTTGTTTTTGTTACTTTATTTCGGTTCATTCAGTTTATTTGGTACAAAAAATGTACTCCATGAAGTGTAGATGTTTTAGAAGTTTTTTTTCTTCTTTTTTCTTCATCCCAAAAGTGGGGGGGGGGATATCCCCCACCCCCAATGGAACTGCCTGGGGGTCCCGGAATATGAGGAACAAATGAGAAATAGTTGAACTACTTAACATTTGTTCCTATGACAATGACATGCACAACATAGGGAGGTCAGAAGAATGTCATAATTGTAGTGGAGTAAAAAGTACAATATTTGCCTCTCAAGATGTAGTGGAAGACATTTTTATAGTCTTTGGAATTACGACCCGGCCGGTGGGGGGGGGAAACAAACCCTGACCTCCCAATCTCAGGGCAGATTTTTTTTAAGTGCTTAGTCCTATTTATAGCTATGCACATGTGTCATGTGTTTCACTAGCCAATCACAGTCCTGAGTCAACCGGTGTACAATGGTGGCCAATCACGGTGCAGGGTTAGGGGGGTACAATGGCGGCCAATCACAGCGCAGGGTTGGGGGGGTACAATGGGTGGGGGGTGTACAATGGTGGCCAATCACAGTGCAGCGAATGTCAATGTCC
Organism: Gymnoscopelus microlampas; assembly: GCF_963454915.1. NCBI lineage: Eukaryota > Metazoa > Chordata > Actinopteri > Myctophiformes > Myctophidae > Gymnoscopelus > Gymnoscopelus microlampas. The sequence continues at coordinate 37,656,173 of NC_139956.1, read as the reverse complement.
AAACCTCACATATAGGGGCGGTTGCACCGCCCAAAAACGTTTTTATTTGTGGTGTCATTACTTACTTCCAGTGGCGCTCATGTTGCCCCATCCGGAGATGAGACAGCGGGTGCCGGAGCTGGAGCCGGCACAGCTGGAGGGCAGGGCGACGGCGCGCACGTAGCTGTTGAGCGTGGCGGGCTTGCTCAGCTTGATCAGCATGATGTCGTTGTCGAGGTTGCGGCTGCTGTAGCGGGGGTGCTTGATGACCTTGGCGGAGTTGATCCACTGCTCTGTGCCCTCGTTCACCGCGATGTTGTGTTCGCCCAGACGCACCTGGACACGACTATAGGAGGAGAGGAGGGGGGTAGGGGGGGAGCAGAGGAGAGTTGAGGAGAGGGGAGGGGGGGGCGGGGGGGGGGAGGGGAGGGATGAGAGGGGGGAGAGGAGCGGAAAGGAGCAAGGTTATAATACTTTTGCACATTTTTTTTTTTAGTTTATTTATATTTTTTTATTTTTTTTCAGTTAGTTTTAGTTAGTTTTTTAGAGCGGATTTGCAAGTTTTTATTCGTTTTTATTTTTGAAAATGACAATAGTTTTATTTAGTTTTCATTAGTTTTAGTGTTAGTTTTAGTTTTTTTTATACTTTTGGTTATTTGTCAGGTGCATGATTGAAAAGATAGCATTTATTTATACATTTGGTACAGCAAAATCAATAAATTAATTTCATCCCAAAAACCTTAATAAATAAACGAAACTGAAGGAATTTTGTCTATAATTTCAGTTTGTTTTAATTAGTTTTGTGAACACACAATACAGTTTCAGTTAGTTATCAGTTTAATTTTATTCTAGTTTTTAATTCGTTAATTTCAGTTAAATGTTTTTTCAATTTTAGTTTTCGTTATTTCATTAACTATGATAACCTTGGAGAGGAGAGGAGCCAAGTGTAAACCATGCATATGTCAGACAGTCATATAGTATAGGAGGTGCCTTGTAGGCTGAGGGGCCCACATATTTGAGCGTTAAATTACATACATTTTAATAAATTGTTGATCTGCCAAGCACCGGTCGCATTTCATTACCTCCTGTATACTCATGGATTCAATTCTCAGTCACTACGACTAACTTCAGTCATTTGGATTCCATACAAGGCAGCATAATTATGTCTTCTATGGAGGCACACCGAAAATAGCCGATCTACAAGCTCACACCATGTCGCAGTGCCGCAAGTTGTGAGCTTGTAGATCAGATAGTTTTGGTTGTTTTCAAACTGTTTACCGTACATATATTTTTGATTTAAACCCGTTTATATGATGTTTTTGCATAGTAGTGTATGTTTACCTGTCATTAAATGTTTCGATGAATTGAGTACAAATGACCCCAATGGAAACAAGCCATAGTGCTTTCTTGGGTTTACAATCCTCTTAACAGACCTTGTATTGAACTGTACTTCCCTGTGCTCGTCTTTGCAAACTGTTAATAAAGTATTCAATCAATCAATCAATCAATAGGCTCTATTCACAGCAGCCATATTATGAAGACATTTACAGGTGTTGTCAATGATACTAATGAAGGCTTTGTTCCATTCTGGTCAAACAGAGTCAGGGTGCTAATATTGTGCATGTTGGCCCACTGGAAACACCAGTGGGTCTACATTTGGGGTCCAGGACCCTCGTGGGTTTCCAAATGGCCCCTTACAGGTGTGTAACTCTGAGAGTGTACAAATGGAACCAAATGGACCCTTACGGGTCCATTTGGTTCCATTTGTACACTCTCAGAGTTACATTATGGGGGGCGTGGAAACCACTGTGCTAGACTAAATGGAACAGAGCCTTCATTAGTATCATTGGTAACACCTGTGAATGTCTTCACAATATGGCTGCTGTGAATAGAGCCAATCGTAAGGGTGTGTAACTTACGACTTGTAGCAGTGAGCGGCGGACACCACCCACTGGCTGGAGATCAGGGAGCCTCCACAGAAGTGGTAGCCAGAGTTCAGAGACACCTGGTAGGGTGCAGAGTTCTTCCTGCACTCGTAACCTCCAACGATCTTGTCCTCCTCATCCTCGACGGGAGCGGCGACTGATAAGACACGACAGGACGGAATGGAATAGAATAGACTTTATTTGCCATTTGCACAAGTGCATAGGACATTTTGGAGCTCAGCTCCCAGGGTCAGCATTTTAAAAGAAGACAGAAAGTACAGACAAGACAGAGAAAACCTACAGTACTTCCTACAATCCTACATATATCCTACCATATTCTTTAAAAGAGGAGAGGAGAGGAAAGGAGCAAGGAGGAGAAACGATAAGTACGTCATAGTCTAAAAAAACTGTGCAAATAATTGTGCAATTCATCAGGACAGGACCGTTCAAGTCATATCGAAGTCTGTAGCCTGACATTTTGGACAGATTATATGTGCATTTTTTCGTTTGAAAACTCATTTCTACGTTTAGACCTACTGTAGCCTCCACACTACTACACAGTTTTACAATGCAATCATCTTTTTAGTTTTTTTGTAAATGAATGCCCTACTTGATCATACTACAGCGTCACACAAAAGTATCAAAAGCAGCAGATCCACAAGCTCAAAATGTGGTGCGAAGCGACGCGTTTTGAGCTTGTAGATCTGCTACTTTTCCCATTTTTGTATTTGATTCCTGAAAAGTAACTGTTTTGGATAGATGAGGATTCCACCCGAAAGCGACGATATAGACTATACTAAGCCCCCGTCTTTTTTCCCTCTACACCAAGGGCCCTATCTTACGTGTAGTCTTACCCCTAATGCCTAAGGTTTTTAGGCATTTTTTACTATATGAAAGACATTTTAAAATAGTTGAAATAGCCGATCTACATCGACACGTTGTGAGCTTGTAGATTGGCTATTTGAACTATTTTAAAAGTGTTTTTTCAAACTTTCTAAAAAAGTTTAGGCATAAGGGGTAAGAGAGGGCTGGGCCCTATTTTTGCCGGTGCCTTAACCATTATCCCTAAGCTTCTTTGCCATTTTTTACTATTTTAAAAAACATTCTCAAATAGTTCAAATCGGCTCGTTGAACTAATTGAAAATGATTTTAAAAATAGTCAAAAATGGCAAAGACGTTTAGGGATAATGGGTAAGGCACCGGTGAAAATAAGGCCCGAATCTCTTTGCCCCAGAAAACGGGAATATAACTGCCATTCATCAAGGCAAGCTTACGCAATAGAATTCTACCCGCTGTTTTATATACCTGGTTTAAACTTGTAAAGGTTGAATAAACTAAAGTTGCAAGTTGCTTCAACGATCAGACCACTCCATCGCAAAAACACACCAAAGTATTTGAATCAACTTCTGAAGACAGTTGTTTCTCCTCCTCATACTCACATGCCACTGCAAACAGAGCTAGCAGAATGAGAGCCTTCATCGTTGTGTCCGTGGTTGCCTCGGTGTGGTAGCGGCTGTCCTGCAGAGCCTTTTTAAACCCTGCCTGTCCCTTCAGTATCTGCTGGGACAAGGACCCAGCACAAGGACATCAAACAGTACACAGCGTGTGAACGAACATGTGCTGCAGCAAGGCAACAGTCAGCGTTTCCATACACCTACCTGCTGGGAATGTGCAATATGTTGGCCTGTACTGATATAGAAGAGTTCGAGGTCAAGTTGATTTGTCCCAAGATGACCAGTTTGTGCTGCAACAAGTAAAAACATTTAACAAAAAACATATAGAAAACATACACCATACATAAAACATACTACATATTACAATTACTACAAATAAATGGAATGACTTTTGTCCAGGAAATCCTAATGGGGACTCAGTCAAATAAGATAGACAAAATAAAGCACAGACACGTTCACAGTTTGAGAAGAATCGGTGATATATTTTTGATATCAAAAGGAGCTTCAAAAACGTACAAATTCAGCAGGACAAGAAATCTATGCCAATCTATGCCCTACCAGCGTTTAACTCAAAGCACACACTGAATGGTCACAGGTTTTGTACAAGCGGCTTCAAACTATTCTCACAGCATCAAAAGACCTTCTGTCCCACATGAATAAGAAACACTTCAACTAAAATAATGCAAATTTGTGTCTAGGAGTCAGGATGTCTACAGCAGGTAAAGCCACAAGGGTGCCAACCAGTCTAAAGCAGGGTGCGGCCCAAGCAGCAAAACAATCTAGTTAATTTTAAATGTTTACGTGTTCAAATATCTTTGAGACTTTACAGCAGGTCAACAGAGAGTCAAACACATTAAAGCAAAGTTAGTGTGATATACTCAGTGTGTCTCAACTGCACTCTTTGACTTCCAGGTTAATTAATATCACATTGTGATTGTAACTGGACTGTCTGATAGGTCTTTTTGTGTGTTTTGGGGACATCTATCTGTCACATCTGTCTTCATGTTTCTCCCTGTTTCTATGTCTGATCTCTAATCATTTGAATAATCTCTTAAGCTCACGGCACCATTGTGCGACAAAACGTAAACTTGGCTTCAGTCATGTTGTTGTCAGTGGTGGAAAGTAATAAGTACATTTACTTGAGTACTGTACTTAAGTGCAAATTTGAGGTACTTTTACTTTACTAAAGTACGTCCAATTTTCAATACTTAATACTTCTCCTCCTCCCCATCTCAGAGACAAATATTGCACTTTTACTCCACTACAATTATTTGAAAACTTTAGTTACTAGTTACCTTGTAGATTTTGATTATTATTACAAAACATAAATGAACCACTTCAGCCCTACATACTTTGGCTATTCGAAAATAGCCGATCTACAAGCTCTGCGTGGGAGCTAGTAACCGGCGGACAGCATTGAGTAGTTGAGTTGAAATGGATCTTCTTTCAGAGGCGTCCTATTCTCTCTTAGTCTCAATATTGATCTTTAACACTGAAAATAGCTCTGAAACTGTCTCCGGCTCAACCGTTTTAGAATGGCGAACGGAACTAGCGTTCGCCATATAAGGGCGACCCTAGAGCATGATCGCTTCATACGTCATCCGTATATTCAGATCAGGAAATGTCAGTATATGGGACATCTCTGTAACACACGTTGGCTATTCAAAAATAGCAGATCTACAAGCTCACAGCGAGCTTGTACATCGCTTAAAAAAAATAACACACTTTCCCCCCTCTGTTTCTTTATTGATTTTTTTATACAATCACTTGCCACTACCCTACCATCACCCTCCCACCCCATAGTTTGAGAACCGCTGCCCTAGAATGCCAGCGAGAAGCTGTGTGTGCTCTGCAGAAGGAGGGCACAGTGTGTAAGCGATGGATGCTTTGTTCTTGAGACTACAAAAGGCAGTGTGACATTGCAGGCAGAGTTTGTGTTGTTTCCGGGGACAGAGCTGAGTACCGGTGCTTGATAAACCTGGGGTCTGTACGGTGACAAGTGTGTCACCCTAGCTGCCTGCCTGCCTCCCCCAGACAGGCCTGTTATTACTGTTAGCTCTGGGTCTGTACTGTACTGTACTGTGACAAGTGTGTCACCCCCCCCCTTGATAAACCTGGGTGTGTGCTGTGACAATCGTGTCACCCTGCCTCCCCCAGATATTACCGTAAGCTCTGTTTCAAAGACAGGATGTCACTGCTGCTACATTCACTTCCTCTTTACAAGGCACTGCACAGAATACTGTTTTGAGGCCAGGTGGCAGGGAAATTATCTGTCTGATGTGTGTGTGTGTTTGTGCAGTTTTTTTTTTTTTAACCAGTTAAACCCCCTTCATTTTAAACAATTAAACCCTTCGCTGAAAATTGCCGATCGGCTATTTTCGTGGAAGGACGGAATTGTTGAGTACAGTGGCTCTCAAGTCTCAACCTTTTGTGCATCAGGGCCCACTTGAACATTTTAAAGCATTGGCGGCCCACCCATCCAACCACTTAAACAGAGCCTGTTTATTTTAATGATCTATCAATCGATTGTGTTCCACCTCGAATCAATGGAACAGTATACTTTATACTTTATTTATTGGTATATATTTTTTAAATATTAATGTTAAATTATCATAAAACATTTTAAGTGTTTTACCAATTACCGTATTTGGGGGCCCACTTGCAATACCATCGCACCAGTGGGCTCTGGCCCAGTTGAGAATCACTGGTTTAATACAGTACATACAATACTCTGCTTGAGCCACCAGGGTTTTGAACTGACAGCCCTGCAAAGTTCTAGTCACACAGCATTTTCCTTTAAAGGAGTAGTTCACCCAAAAAATGAAAATTATTTTCTATCAATTGCACACCCCATGAAGCCTTATATTCATGGTTTTGTTTTTGTCACTAGCTAATAATTTGATTCCCGTCTCCTATCGGCTAATGTATCCAGTAGGAGACACAAAGTAGATTATTTCTGTCTCCTACTGGAAATACACCCGGTCATCAAATTATTGGCTGGAATGCCACAAAAACTAAAATAAATCCATGATTTCAAGGCTTCATGGGGTGTGCAATGATAGAAAATAAGTAATTTTTTGGGTGAACTCCTCCTTTAAACCCATATAGCTTACGTCCAGTATCATAGTCAGTGTTATGACATTTTGTTTCCCGTCAAGCAATACCTTATGTGAAACAGCCCAGTCTTCCAAAGCCCCATACTGTCACAAACCGTCAGCTTTACACGGATGGAAATGAGTTTCTAGCTAAATCCAGCATATTTACTGTACATGCAATCATTTGTATTGATTGAAATGTTCATTAACCTTAAACTTAAGGTTAAGACCTGAGGCCCGATTCTACAAATGTCTTCTAAATCCTAACAGTTTTTTTTTTAAACTTATGTTGCTTTATTATCAGTGGTTCTCAAACTTTTTCATGTCAAGGACCTCCCAAAATGATATCTGTCGACCCCCTGCCATCTCAAAATATTTTGGTCAAGGGACTCCCCCAGAAGCGAAGATTTGAGTTACAAATGATAGATAAATATATATTAAAAGATTCCAACAAGTTTTCACGATTTTTCAAAAATAGCAGATCTACAAGCTCGTAGCACGGCACTCTGTGCCGCGGTACGAGCTTGTAGATTTGCTATTTTTGAGTAGCCAAAGAAATCTAAAACGACGACGCTTAAAGGGTTAATGTCAATGCACTGTTCCGGAAATAAACAAATAAGGTCAAAGTAAAGTATATAGTGTGACGTCTTGTCCGATGTGGACCAGCGAGCCATAGCCATGTGGTATCAGTTACTCTGTCTCTCCCAGCACTAGCAGTGGGAATGCTGAATGTGTGCAACATTCTGCTTCCCATGAGATGTTACTCACCAGTCTCATGCTGTTTATCTTGAATCACACAAACAGAGCAGTGTGCTGGTATTATGCTGTGTTGTCAGTACCAAGGCCTACAGCAGGGGTCTTCAACACTTTTCAGCCCAAGAAGGCCCCCTTAGCTGAGAGAGATGAAGCAGGGACCCCCACTGCTTATTGTGTAAAACTGTGTTGCTGATTGTCATAGATTTCATAGATAGTTGGATTCATGCTAATGTGTATTTTTAGAGAGTTAACCTTTTAAATAAAAAAAATCAATAGCCAAAATATTTCAACAAATCAATATAAAAGGTAGAGTAAGTGATTTTCTTTGGTTAAAATAAGTATTAAATAACTCTATATTCTGATTGTACTCGTTGCTATAGAGCGTTTGTTCAGAAACAGGAGTAATATGTCTCTCCAGCTCTTTATTAAACAGACAATGCATTTGGTCAGGATACCAATTTTATCCAATTAGGATAGAGAACTCAGTCAGGATATAGATTAATATGTGAAATTGGAAGTGATGACACGAAGAAATGAGCAGACACATTTTAAACTGGAACGCTATGAAAATGAAGATGTAAAGGAGTACTCTTTCCTGATTGGCTGGAACTTTGTCACCTACCTGAAAATGTATTTTCTGTTTATTAAAGAGCTGGAGAGACAGGGGGACTCCTGTTACTGAACAAACGCTATAGCAATGATTACTATCAGAATATACAGTAGTGCTTTAACCTTTTAACAAAAACCTTTTTGTTTTAACTTTCCCTATCACTTACCCTACCTTTAATTCCACAAATCTCTGTATGTCTGTCTGTCTTTCTTTATTTCTTTATTCTTTTTTTTATTGAACATTAGGGCAAATGGAAGTAATTTTCAGTAAAAGGTTTAAGCTCTAAAATGTTTTTTTTCCATTTGCTAAAGAGGCTGAGAAATAACTAGGATTTAGAAGGCGTTTTTTTTATCTGCCTCAGGTCTAATAAATGAGCAATATTCCAACGCAGTGCCACTCAGGGACAAGCGTTTTGGCAACCCTTTGTAAACACATTCACACTTCTCTCAGTCTCATGTGCAAATAAACAACTACATAAACACCCAAATAAACCACCCACCCCATCTTGTATTTCTGTTGTTGTTGTGGAGATTAATTTGATGTTGTATTTTTTAGCTTCAGGCTTTGTTTGAACTATTTTCTTTGAAAAGTAAAAGATTCAGCACTCCGTACTAATAATAATATAACATATACAGTATATATATTTTTACACAAAATTAATCTTCTCTTCATGGGGTCCCTGGCACTAGATATTTTCAGATGGGGGTTCGTGGCCAAATACATGTTAATTTGGGGGTCCTTGACATGAAAACGTTTAGAATCGCTGATTTAGTTCATGTGGATCAGTAAAAAAGGTCTCTGCACTGAGATTTAATTTCATGGAGAGTTCTATGTAGCCTGGCATGAACAGAGTAAAAATCAAGAAAAAGCAAATCGTTCTGGCCGATTTGTCTGGTTTCTAGTGCTGCTAATGCAGACCTGGGATGCATGCTCTCACTGGGACCAACTACAGCGGTGGAAAAGTTGAACAATCTAAAAATAAAACAAAACTGACATGACTCAATGAAAAGGAAAATTCTCAGCTTGAGTTCAACTGAAACAGTTTTGTGCGTGTGCGTGTGCGTGTGCGTGTGCGTGTGCGTGTGCGTGCGTGTGCGTGTGTGTGTGTGTGTGTTTTCAATATCATTCATTATTTCATCTATTTATTTTATTTGCCTTGTCTTGATTGAATTGGAGATCGATATGTTCATTTCAGTGGTGATACTATTTAATTAAAACAACACTCTTCAAATGTGTTCAAATTAATCATGTGCATGCAAATATACTGTATATGGCTGCCAACTTGGCACAGATGCGGGTAACATTAATGCGATTGAAATTCTAATTGCCTCTGGAAATCACCATCATTATTCATGTTAAGATAATTACGTTTCTAATTTCATGTTGTGGCATAAGGTGGTAAAAATAATGGCCTCAAACTATCAGAGAACAATTGACAGTGAAACACTCATGAAGAAGCCATTATTAAAATATCACCTCCAGAGGGATCATCTGTTACTGACAAGAAGCCTTGTTTAAGACCTTTTGTTGTGTCTTGTGGGAGAGTCGTTCTTAACTGCATCAAAATCGGTTTAACCACTTTAACTCTATATACTTTGGCTATTTGAAAATGGCCAACCTGCAAGCTCACAACACGACACGACAGTGCTTTGGGAGCTTGTAGATGTGCTATGCTATCCTATATTAAAATTGGCTAATGGGAGGGCCGTAACCATAAACAAACCCGCTACACGCCCACATATATAGGCAGGACCACGGCCACGTCACTATGACTCAAAGATGTAACCATAACCCGAACACTAGATGTGAGGGCCTTGTAGCGGACCAAACCTCTAGTGGCGAGGTCCCAAATACTAACCGATGAGCAGTATATTTTTTATTAATATTAAAAATAAACAATTGTATTATTTATAATAAAAATAAACAATGAAAAATGTACAATAATGATAAAATACTGGAGGTAATGTGGACCGGTACTCAAGGATTGGTCATTTCAGATGAGAGACAAGCCAGTGGCCCAATTACATACGTAAACGGACGACCTGGTCGGCCTGGAAAGGAGCGGCCGTTCTGGAATTGTCCCAAATTTCGCAGTGGCCAGCACGTCCCTACAAACCTAGTATGGGCCATGACATGAAAAGCTTTGGGAACTACTGTTAATAGGAGGTTATTTTTGGTTCCTGTAGTTGCTCTGTATGCAGCCAAATGTCAGGTCAAACCGTTATGACGCATGGAGCCCTGTTATTAAACATCGAGTTCTGTTGGAAGGAAAGCTTTGGGCCTCCGATGAGCTTTGGGGGGGGGGGGGGGGGGGGGGGGGGGGGGTACAGGGATGAGTCAGTGTTTACAGCTGCTCTGTGAGCAGGGAAGCAAACAGTCAATAGCAGGAATAATGAAAGGCAAACTTTAGATGATAAATCCCCCTTTAGACAATAAAATAAATCAGACGTCAGACAGAGAAATGTCAGCAATACTTACAGCACATTCTTCAACTTTATGGATTAGCGGTTCAGATTAAGTTGAATCATAGTGTATTGGTTGTACTGTCTGTGAAACTATGTGCTATAGCTCATTTTCACAGTGATATCTTCTTGTCACTGACTGCTCACACTGAAGGCTTATTCAATAAATGTTGTTGTATTGCCGTTTATGTAGATCTAGAGAATCATAATTAAACACATACTATAGCATCCCCATTCTGGGCATGTCCTAACAGGTGTGAACATTCTGCGGAAAATAGCCGATCTGCAAGCTCACAAGCACAACACAACGCATTGTTGTGAGATTGTAGATCGGCTTATTTTCTGGTTAATGATACAAGATGACTGCTTTCACCTAGACTGACTTCAATTCTGGCTGATTACAAAGCCTGTGTTGCTCAGTCAGAGGGATGATAATAACACAACAGAACAATGGAATCTAACATATTGTCAAGAGCGAGCAGACCGCTAATGCCAAAGAAACAATCCTCTAACGGTTAGAGCTGAATGAAAGCATCAGAAAAGGTTAGCGTCTAACCTTTCCTGATGCTTTCAGTCAGCTCTCCTGCTCTTTCACTGAGACAAGTGAGGAGCAGGATGGATTTGGACGTTCAGGTCTATATGCGTCTGACCTTTCCAGCGTCACAAGTGGCGTCAAACGTTCTCCCCAAACAGAGAAGCCATCCCAATCCGTGATCCGGCGGATGAGTGAGCGAGGACAATGTCCACTCCCTCCCATCGGTGGGACCCAGAGTCAGCGAAGTGGTCGCGTGGCAGAGAGGAGAGACATTTTCCAGATGAGGTGAATTAAATCTGGTTTTATCCCCTCTCTCCGGCAGGGAGTTCTAAATCCTATAATTCCAAAGCGAGTGAGGCCGGCAGCAGCAGCAGCTTGGCGTTGCAGGGGGAAGAAGAGAGAACAATGATGCTGGAACCTTTCCTGACTGCTGACATGCTCTGACTGTCAGAGACAACACATAATAGGGTTTAGCGGCTAGCTTGCTCATGATCTTAATGCTCTGGGGAGAGACAGATCACTTTTTGGACTGGATGGAGAAGTGGATTTCATTTAACCTCAGACAGATTATGGCAGAGGGCAGTGAAGGCAAAGGGACTGATGATGATGTTCTCACTCTGAGCTTGGCATTCTCCTTAGATCCGGTCGAGGATTTCATTTAGATTTCTCACACAAAGGCAGAAGAGAGAGCAAAGGAGAAAGGGCTGATGATCAGTTTGTTCAAGGAAAATTGCTGGGTAAAACTGCAGCTGCTTGAAATATTTGCATTCAATACCAGTTGCACCTGAAGCTGCCGTTTTTAATGAATAATGGAATAGGCTTTCATAATGTCAGCAAACAAGCAAAAGAAAATGCAGAGTTATCCTTCATTAACCTCGTCCTGATATGCCTGGGACGAGAAGCCAGCCACTAGTTACATAAGCGATTACCAAGCTGTGGCTGGGGCCCCCAAATAATGAGCAAAACATTAAGATTTTAATGAAATGATACTATTACTTACATAAAAAAAGACGTGTGTAAAAATAAATGATGGTATTCTTGCTTCGAGCTTCGTGCTCAAAACCTTGAAAATTAGTTTCCATTGTCATACCGATAAAATAGGAACTTAAAGTGTACTACGTAAGGTTGATCGTTAAAATAAATAACCTTGCTCTGAAAATGGACGTGGCCCTCCCACCTGACCACTTAACACGGCAGCCGAATGGCTGCCGCGTTAAGTGGTCAGGTGGGAGGGCCGCGGAGGCTTTTGAGATTTCCCAGAAAAGGTTGGGAACCACTGATTTACACTTTATATTTGTTCAGAGTGATCCACAACAACAGGAAGGGGGTTCAATACATTGCTCAAGGACACGTTCGTAAGTCTGATGACTGCAGTGGGAATTTAACCTTTTTTTCCCCTTACAGAACAGGTTCCAGTAGAACTCTCCACAGAGTCAAAACTGACCCACTTTCAAATGTCAGGAGAGTTTTTCTAAGCCAATGATCTCTGTTTCAACTCAGTGCTTCTTTCAGTCCAACAATCTAAATATTCAACTAAGGTCGTTTAGGAGGCTGGGAAATGTCAAGTGGATTGAGAAAATCATAAATAACATTCTCCAATGCATTATTCATTTTCCCCGTCTCATTTGAATAACTCGCTGTATGCAGATTGGCAAGTAATAATTCATATACGTTGAGGGAGGTTGTTTGAGGGAATTCAAGGTATTTTTCAATATTTCGTCCTAATTTACGTTGCGGGGGGCCGCCATAGCAGAATGGGTAGAGAGCCCGCCTGGGACAGTAAAAGGTTCTAGGTTTGATTCCTGACCCCGGCAATGTGTCAAGGTGTCTCTGAGCAAGATACTTAACCCCTAACTACCCCCCCCCCCCCCCCCCCCACACGCTCACTTGAGAATCAAGTGCTCACCTGGGTGAAGCTGGGAAATCTACACTGTATGTGTGCACTTTACTCTCAAAGAATAAATAAAACATTGGAATGAATGAATAAATAAATACATTTAAACACACACACACACAGACAATTATTTATTTATGTATTTGTTAAATATATAGTATATATTTGAATATATCTATATAATATATATGACATGTAATCATATGTATTAAATATATTAATAATTAGCTGCCAAGGCGTGGAGAGGAAGAGGATATGAGAGTAGGGGATGGAGATTGTGGTGGCCTGGTGGGTGGTCAACATCATGAACGTGTAGGCTAGCATGAGATAATTCTTAAAGGGCAAGACCACTTTGGTAGAGGTTTTGGTCCAAACGTGGGCAAGAAATTAAAAAAAAGTTCATACACTAGAAATTGATCATTTTAAATATGCTCCCCAACTTACATTGTACGTCAAGACCACTCTGATGCTGGCTCTTTTGAGCCCGTAAACCAAAAAAAACCCAGAAAAAAACAAGAAAGAAAGATAGCAAAATCAATGGGAAGTTGACATTTTTATATATATTCAAAAAAACTGAGCTGGGTTTGGTGATGTTCTATATTGTCTGAATCAGCTTTGTTTGAGTTAGTTTACAGACTAAAATAGTTGAGCCTCTAGTTGAGCCAACGTAAAATGTAAGTCAATGGGGAGCATATTTTAAATGATCAATTTCTAGTCAATGGAGAAATTATTTTTGATGTCTTGCCTACCTTTGTTGTCACATCATGGCAAGGTAACTACACAACCCTAGTAGGGTTGTGTAGTTATCTTGCCATGTGCCATGATGTAAGAGGGCACTACACTCTACCAAAGTGGTAGTGCCCTTTCAGGGTGGGCAACTTTGATGATGGAGAGGGCCACTATATTTCCACACTCACTCCAGAGGGCCACATTGCATTTACTATTGGGCAGACACCTCTTATCTCCGAATTTTAACTTTTTTCGTAAATGAATGCTGTACTTCACCATTCTATGTCACACAAAGGTAGCATAAATAGCCGATCTACAAGCTCAAAACGACTCACAGTGCTTTTGAGCTTGTAGATCTGCTATTTTTCAATTGGAATCCTGATTATTTTTTGGCTATTTTTGAATTGGAATCCTTGAAAAGTACAATTTTTATTTAATTTCAAATGCATTTAGTTATACTTACCGGTATGTTAACTTTTTTTTAAACTTAAATACAAATACATTGGACATAAAAAAGACAATATAAATTTAATACCAGATTACCAGTCATTACTCATTAAGCTACTAATATAGACTGAAGTAATTAAAGGGGTCATGTTTGCAATTGTAACAGCTGCAATCAATAATTTATCAATATCAGTATTGTATTCCGATATTAACCTGCGGGCCGCATTAAGTGAGGGTGGGGGCCGACAGTTTCCCATGTAGCCTTCGCCATTGGTTCTCAAAGTGGGGTCCGGGGACCCCCAGGGGTCCTTGAGGGAGTTCCAGGGGGTCCCCAGATAAATGATGGATAGTTAGGAACCAAATGGACCCTTATAGGTCTGTAACTCTGAAAGTGTTGGAAATGGAACCAAATGGACCCGTTGGGGTCCATTTGGTTCCATTTGTACACTCTCAGAGTCAAATTAAGATTGATTTTACAATATAAATTGGGGTCCCAGAGATATAAATGCCATTAAATGGGTGTCGGTAGCCCTAATGCAAGTCAAACTGGGGGTCCTTGAAATTAAAATGGCTGAGAATCACTGCTAGAGCCGTACAAATCTTCTCTTATGGGGGGTCCCTGGCATATCTTTTCAAATGGGGGTCCACGGGCTAATAAGTGTCAATAGGCTCTATGCACAGCAGCCATATTGGGAATGAATTGGGCGCCTTCCTTACTTCCTTCACAGGTGTTTCCAATGATACTAATTAAGGCTCTGTTCCATTTAGTGTGGCATAGTGGTTGTCTTATTTTCAAGGACCCCTGAGAGTGTACAAATGGAACCAGATTTGGTTCCATTTGTACACTCTCAGAGTTACACACCCACCATAAGGGGCCATTTGGGAACCAAAATGGAGTGTTTCTAGCGAGCCAACATGCACGATATTAGCTCTGGTTCAGAGCGTTAGTGAGTTCCCTCTCACTAACGCTCTGAACCAGAGCTAGCACGATATCAGCACCCTGACTGACCAGAATGGAACAGAGCCTTAATTAGTATCATTGGTAACACCTGTGAAGGAAGTAAGAAGAGGCCCAATTTCTTTCCAATATGGCTGCTGTGCATAGAGCCTATTTGGGGGTCCTTGACATGAAAAAGTTTGAGAACCACTGGCCTATACGCAAGGCTTCTGATCCCCATCATGGGCTCCGTTCCGTGTTTTCGTCGCGGCCGCTGTGTGAGAGCCCAGACCATAGTGTGTGTGGTAGAGGAGGAGCGGTGAGAGGACTCGGAGGAGAGAGAGAGAGAAGGAAGGAGCTTGTTGGGCGACGGGAGGGACGCAGAAAGAGAGGAGCGGCTCTTTTACAGGGATGTACAGTAAACACAGACAGAAACATAATGAGCACTTTTCAGCCAGTAACGCACAATGTGGACGTTTGCTCGCCTTGCTGTGTTTTGTGCTGCTGAGCGGCGCTCCGCTGGACGGAGCGAGTGGAGACGCCGTGGAACAACAAGGTAAAAAGAACGTTATGATTGGAACGCAACTCTTTTTCAGCTCGACGCATTTTTTGCCCCGTTTGGAACCTCACCCCGCCACGTCCGAGTTGAGGTCCCGCTTCGTAGACTGCCGTCAGAGTGCGACACTTGCCGAACGGTGGCCGATATTGTTGATTCTTACCCTTTTCCGTACATCGTATCCAAAAAGTAAAGGTCGTCTTACCTGCTCTCAGATGTTTGGAATTTTAGCGGTAAAGAATGTTTAAGTGACAAGTTGAAACAAGCGTTTAAATCGCCTTTTTAGTCAGCCTGTGGCCATGTCTTCCCAATGCAACCTTAACGGGAGCAGTACAGCGCATGCGGACAAGGGGGTTGAGTGGCCACAGGCCGACTAAAACAGCGATTTAAACGCTTGTTTCAACCCCTTCGGTTACATTTTCTCGACCGCTAAAATGTAAAACATTTGTGGGCAGGGGGGAATGCCTTTACTTTTTGAAGACGATGTGCGGAAAAAAGGTAAGAATCAACTATATTGGTCACTGTTCGCCGGTGTCGCACTCTGCCGCCATCCTACGCAGTGGGACCTCAACATCTCGGAGCTGTACAGCGGATGGAGAGGTTCCGATTTTGGAGCTATTCAACACGTTGGATTATGTTTACAATACACTATATCATTATGTCGTTTCTGTGTCTCACTCTCTTCGTGTTGCTTTGGATAGTTAGACAAGCTGTGAGGCGTGCTGGTGGTAACTTTCTCTCTCTTTTTCCTCCTTTCTTCTTTTTTTTGGGTGGTTGGGGGTGGGGGTGGCGGTTGCCTATGTGATGTCCATAAAAGGCAGAGTATTGAGAGTAAAGCTCAGAAAAGTATAGTCTGCTTTAGTTACACTTACTTCATGCTTCAAACATTCCATGATTAACGTTTAAATCAGGGGGTCTTCAACAGGGGGTCCGGGACCCATAGGGGGTCGCCGAGTTACTAAAAGGGGGCCACCAAATCTGTGTGTGATAGGCTATTTCTTTTTGTCTTTTACATAAACCACTTGAACCCTATGATCCCTATTCTGAGGAGAACTTTAGCCTAAAAATAGCAGATCTACAAGCTCATAGATCGTCTATTTTCGGCAAAGAGGTTTGTTTGGTGTAGAGCAGTGGTTCTCAAACTTTTTCATGTCAAAGACCCCCAACTGGACACTTATTAGCCCACGGACCCCCATTTGAAAAGATATGCCAGGGACCCCCATAAGAGAAGAATTTTACGGCGCTAGCAGTGATTCACAACCATTTTAATTTCCAGGACCCCCAGTTTGACATGCATTAGACTACGGACCCCCGTTTAATGGCATTTTTATCTCTGGGACCCCAAGTTATGTCGTAAAATCAATGTTAATTTAACTCTGAGAGTGTACACATTTGTACATTTGTACACTCAGAGTTACAGACCCATAAGGGTCCATTTAGTTCCTAACTATCCATCATATAGCTGGGGACCCCCTGGAACTCCCTCAAGGACCCTTGGGGTCCCCGGACGCCACATTGAGAAGCAATGGTGTAGAGGGAAAGTGCAGAGTGAAAGTACAGAGTGAAAGGTCAAGTTTACTAAGGATCGACGGTTGAAGTGGTTACATTTCTGAAAATACACTTGAACTTGAACATGAACATGAATCCAACATACACTGAAGACAGTGCTGTCACACTAGTCTATGAAGCTCTATGCAATCTATGAAAAAGTTGAATCTGCAGACTGCAACACAATTTATTTATACAATAGGCCTATGTACGCTTCATCTCTCTCAGCTAAGGGGCCCTTGGGCTGAAAAGAACGTTGAAGACCCCTGGTTTAAATGATTGGCTTCCTGCCATGGATGGCAGTGTTTCAGAACAGTATTAATGTGAATCACTGATGGCGGTGTTTCAGAACAGTATTAATGTGAATGACTGATGGCGGTGTTTCAGAACAGTATTAATGTGAATGACTGATGGCGGTGTTTCAGAACAGTATTAATGTGAATCACTGATGGCGGTGTTTCAGAACAGTATTAGCAGTGTGTGTGAAGTGAAGGTCTGTGTAATGACTTACTTACATGTGAAACGAGCAGAGCTATAAAAAATGTTGAGATGTGTGCTAAATGTGTGTTTGCAGTGTGTTGGTTCTCATTAAAGTGGGGTCTGGGGGGGGTCAAAAATGTAATAACAAAGATCCTCTCTCTTGGGGGGTCCCTGGCACAGAACCTTTTCAGATGGGGTTCCGCGGCCAAATATATATATCAATTTGGGGGTCCCTGACACGAAAACGTTCGAGAACTATAACTGGTCTAGTGACTACATCACTATGAGAGTCATGTGACTTGAACTGCCTATACAGTGGACTCTATTGAAGAAAGATGTCCTCTGGCACAGACGCTGCGTTTGTACATTCCATAGTTAATAAGACATGCATGTGATGAGTCCACAGATAGTGTTGTGTCTATGGGTCTCCTGTTTGTTGTCACCAGTGTTGCCATGTCTGCTTATTACAAGGGACTTTGGGCTTGTTTTCCTGTAAAGTGTATTATTTGGGCTTCCTTCCTAATGTTCTTTAACCCATTAAGACCGGGAACGCATCTGTGTCACTTTTAGATTTCTTTAGGCTATTCAAAAATAGCAGATATACAAGCTCATAGCGCGGCACCGAGTGCCGCGCTATGAGCTTGTAGATCTGCTATTTTTGAAAAAAGTTTTTTGAATTTTTTTTCAAAAAAACGGGTCTTAATGGGTTAAACCAGTGGTTCACAAACGTTTTCATCCCAAAATTCATGTATTTGTCATGTCAAAGATATTCCACAAATCCACAATTTTCATTGTTTTGGTTTGTAAATAGCAAATGTACAAGCTCACAACGCGTCGCGCCACGTTGTGAGCTTGTAGATACAGTACGTTATAAGTGCTCATGTGGCCTAATTGCTTATTTTGGGCTCGTTTTCATAGACATGGTTGCTTGTTTCTCTTGCGAGATCTGGCAATGCCGGTTGTCACCCTGTCCTGTCTAATGATGGAATGCCACCACTGTCCCCCTCTGCTGGGACATTTATTCATGTCCATGTTTACACTCTCACAGTGACATTCTGAACTTTATAATGGTTTAACTGTGTGTGTGTGTGTGCGCGTAATGCATACTACAGTATACTATAGGCAAAGAGACTATAGTACATTAGACACCATAAAATAATAGGCACCACCTTATAATGAAACCCGATGAGAAATGACCAAATGGTGACCTCATAGCAGCCGCTTATAGAAGGCCCTGGTCGGAGCACTTTTTTGTCAGAGCAGAAAACTTGAAACTTTTAAAAGTTGAGAATAGTTTAAGTTTTTGAGAAATGTGCTTATGAAATGGACCACTTTTTATCAGCTGTCCAATCACGACGGCTGAGTCACCCACACTCAACTACCACGAGTTGGAGTGTCCTTCCTCCACGTCTGGCTAATAAAACCAGTATATTAAACGTATCATTAGCTAATATAATGATATGTTATTTGGAGTTGTATTTTCTTAGAGGCAGACCGATTAACATATTGCTGATTCAGCAGCATCAGCTCCACTGCTCCAGATGGAACAAGCCAGCAGCCACGCAGCCAGGAGAGAGGTGACATCTGGGGAGGATAAACTGATCTACTAGTTTAAAACTTTAATATTTATTACTTTACATAGAGTTACGTTGAAGTCCATTTATGTGGATCAATCTACTAGTTTAAAACTTTAATATTCATTACTTTACATAGAGTTAAGTCCATTTATGTGGATCGCACCACGCCCACAGAAAAGCAGACAATTCGCTGTGGGCAGCGTTTTAACTTCATAAAAGACGCCTGGTGTGAACATGATGGAATGTCTTATGATGGAATAACACCACGGCCCCCCTCTGCTGTGACATTTATTCACTTGTTGAAAGTTGTTCAGCGATTTATATTATAATACCTCAAGTTTCGGAAAGAACAGTGTTGGTGAGTTTAGGCAGCATATATGCATACTGTATACTAACTATAGACAAAGAGATCCAGAGGTCACCAGTCAAGCACTGATTCAGTCCATTGTTGAAAGTCTTTGCTGGGTGGGTGGGTATCATTCTGACCCTTTTAGGCTTCGAAAAGTATAGGTGCGACTAAAGGCCTGATGATGACCGGTTAGTTTCTTTCTTTCAAACGGTTAACTCCTGTATTCTTTCATTGCTGAGTCCACACATAGACTCCTGAAAAAAAGCATTTATGCAGGGACTGTGAAGAGCACAATTCACTGTTTGTTCTCCCTCTGGCAGACCTGAACTAATGCATTTGAATCAGGAAGTTATG
Source organism: Gymnoscopelus microlampas (assembly GCF_963454915.1). Lineage (NCBI taxonomy): Eukaryota > Metazoa > Chordata > Actinopteri > Myctophiformes > Myctophidae > Gymnoscopelus > Gymnoscopelus microlampas. The sequence continues at coordinate 37,636,486 of NC_139956.1, read as the reverse complement.
GCTGACCCTCTCAGAGAGAGCCGGAGCACCATCAGTTTAGCTCTTCCATTTCCTTTCTCAACATGCCATTCCTCTATTGGTCTCGCGTGGCCAGACTGTTGCCTCACACAATTTTCAAATACTTCCGGCCATTCAGTCTGGAGCACGGAAGCTCTGAAAATGATTAAGGGGGAAAATGGATGTGACGCCACCTCCCTGCTTCCGTTTTTTCCAGTTGCGCAAATTTGTCCTAATATAAATCTAAATAATCAAAGCATATATAGCTTGCTGCTTATTAGTAATTAGATTTTTTAAAATAAAGTGTAAAGATATTTTTAAATATATTTTACGTGAACGGATGACAGCTTCCTGCCTCGGATTTCGGGAGGTGTTGTTCCAGACTCTATAGCATTCGGAGATTGTGGAATAGTTGTCTGGCTACACGAGACTATCTATTGGTCAAACATAAGCCCACCAATCGGGAGCGTGTCTATGTTCCCCGCTTACCTAACCCTAAACCTAAACCTAAACCTAACCCTAAACCTAACACATGCCTAGCACAGCCCCCAGTGAACATGTTTCACAAAGTTCACTGGTCATTTTATTTTATAGTTTGTAAACATGCCTAAAAACATAAACCTTAAAGAAAGGTAAAATGGTTAACCCTAATTGGCAATCCTTTAAAAAAAACTTTAGGAAAGGTAAAACAGCTAAAAAGAACTTAGGGCAAAGATTTAGAATTTAGATTAAATATTTAGTTAAACAGGATGTGAAATTATAAGGGCTTTAAAATTAAAAAATAACAAGATCCCAAAAAAAACTTTCCTTCAAAAACAATATGGCGAGAGCAAAAATTCCTTGCTCTGCCTTTTTCTGAAAGGACGCCCTTTCTAAAAAGGCTTAGCACTGAAGTCCACCCCAAAGCATTTCCTAACCCTAGTGGGGGAACATAGGGATGACCCCCACCAATCACCTACGCTGTGTCTCCCACCAAGCTGATTCAGAGTTGAACGTTTATTATATGGGATCTCATGAAATCCTTCACCAGTGCGGCTTTGACATGAATTAAACATGTCTCAGTGAGCAGTATATTTGGACTGGGTTGAATTTCTGCAAGTCTGTTCACTTTGACTGTTGATGTGTTTCTGCTGGACGAGACAGTTAGGTGGAATGTAGGCGTTGTTGCAGTGATTCAGCTGATTCCTTTGCCAGAGTGTTTGAAAAGGATTTCAGATTACGGCTGTCGACTGTCTGCTGTTAACAAAACAATAATTTCCCATGTTAAACTCTTCCACTGCCAAAAATATTAACACTGGCATCTCTGGCATCCATTCAGAGTTTATTTAGTAACACTTACACTAACAGCTGAACATGCTTGCTGAAGTAGATCTACCTCTGAGTAATAACAGTACTGTTAGTGAACGATATGCACAAAGTCTACTTTTTCAACTCTATATATTGTCACTCTTAAATGGAGACTTAAGTTCTGCACCCCGCCATGTTTCTCTCTCACGTGTCATTTCATAATGTATCTCTAAGAATTATAGTCTAACTCAGAAAGCCTCGTGTTCCTCTGCTCTGCTGGGAATCCAGTAACATCTGTGCTCAGCAGTTTCCTCCAAAACATCTGCCTGCCAGCGCCTCTCCACTGGATGTTCACTACATGGCCCATTTAACCCAGAGCCACGCCCCCTAGCCTGAGGAGAGCCTCAGGTAAAACTTTAGTTACTAGTTACTTTGCAGATATAAATTATTATATTATAAAATATACATTAACCACTTTAGTTCTATTTTATAACAAGGCTATTTGAAAATAGCTGATCTACAAGCTCACAACGCGTCGCATCGCGACACGTTGTGAGCTTGTAGATCAGCTATTTTCAAACATTTCAGTACTTTTACATTTGGTGCTTTAAGTACATTTTGAACACTAGACTTTTACTTATAAGAGAGTACTTCTACAATACAGTATTGATACTTTTACTTAAGTAAAACATTTGAGTACTTTTCCCACCACTGTCTACAGTAATGTACACCCCCCCCGTCCCCCCCCCTCTGTGGGCACAGCCGTTATCTGTGTCCTGTTGAGGTCCTTTGAGTGCAGGCGGCTGTGTGGGCTGCTACTGCCTCTTTGTGTAGAGTGTGTAGGTGTGTTGTGTTTGTGTGTTGCATGCCCACTGTGTGTGTGTGTGTGTGTGTGTGTGTGTGTGTGTACTAGGTGGAGGGCTTCAACACACACACACACGCACACGCACACGCACACGCACACACACGCACACACAGAGTGTGTTGAGTGTTCTATTTCTGAAAGCTATACTGTCAAGCCTACAGTAGTTCAAACCAAAGATTCACAACGAGAAGAGACCGCTTCGGAACGTTGCAGAGAAACGTCACAGTGGTCTAAATCAGCTCGTTGTAGGTTGACTGATGCTGAGTGAGGGAGTGAGTGAGTCGCAACAGATTCAACTGAAATCTCAGCAACACGTCGGAACGTATTTCTGATGATCGCGCAAACACGTTGCTCACAAGAATCCGCCATTGTAACGTTATCGCATCGGCGTGTTGTGCCCCTTTCTCACTCTCTCTCTCACACACATACACTCACGCAAGCACGCACACGCACACACACAGTGTGTGGTGTGTTCAAGAACAACCTTAAGTGTAATTAAATAGCAGCAAAGAACGATTGTGTCCCCTTTCTCCCTGTCATCTTTATCTCCCGTTCCTCGCTCTATCGAGGCAAATACACACACACACACACACACGCACACGCACACACACTGTGTGAGAGAGAGAGAAAAAGAGATCGATCGAACAAGAGAAATGAACGTACAGCGTGTAGCTATTGAATATTTGTATATAAGCATACCATAATAATATGTACAATATATTATGATAGGTTGACAAGCTGCAGAGACTGTAAGCGGTCACCTTAAAGTGCGGTGTCCTGTTTAAAATGTTGCAAAGCACCATTTTGGGGATTCTGTTGTACGTGGCTGCAGGTTTCATCTCAACTCATTGCGTCGTTGAGCAACGGTTGTTGCAAATCTTTGGCTGAACTAGGCTTGAGCGTCCACCATTTCAATTCCTCCACACGTCGGCCTGTAGCGAGATCCACTCCTGTGTTCTCATACACCAGCTTGTAAAGTGTGTATCCCCTTTTTTTTTAAATAACTTGCAATGAACCCGTCCTCACACTATAATCCTCCTTAGTGGCTGAAGCAATTGATCTGCCAAATCATTGTGCGTGAAACGAGCAGACCATGCTTATATCCCCTGACGGGTATGGTCTAGTATAGATAATTACGCCACTTGGTATTTATGTCTTTCCAGGGGGCAGTGAGTGTCCGATTCTGTTTTTATTAAACTTTCATAGTCTTACTCTTACTGTGTGTAACATGAAATGAGCAGAGAAGAGAAATTCCATCAACATGTTTTCTTTCCCCTCTTGACAGCTGGATTTGGAATGAAGCCATGTGCTTATTAGAGTTCTCAACGGGCCTGAAAATTAAGGCCCGGCCGTAACTGGGCCCTACTGTGCTGGCCCGAGGCTCGGCCCGGCCCGGAGAATTACCATACTTTTAGGCCCGAAAACCAAAAAAAAACAAAACCGAACAGGTGTCATTATGTGCTTAATGTCCTCAAAGTCACGCATCCAACAAGCTTTGAACTGATCAGATTGGACATTCCATTCCAGAGATAATGGCCACAACACATTGAAAACGGCCACTTTCGAAAACGTCGGGTCGGGTTTG
>NC_139956.1:37585252-37630252 GCF_963454915.1 Gymnoscopelus microlampas | reverse complement strand
GTGATATTACACTGCAGGAATTATGAATATGATTTGAACAAATTTACCAAGGTATTTCATTCAAATTCCAAATCATTAAATCTTAGCCTGGGACCAGACGAATCTGCCAGTGCAAAAAAAAAAACTGACCCTCTTTGATTTGGGTCCGGCACCGCTCCATTGTGAATCCATTTCCTGCTCCCGAAGTCTGGGGTGACCAATCAGGGCCCAGTATTCAAATATGGGGGACTGTAATTGGTAGTTGGTTGTAGGTCTAACCAATTGCGTCGAGAGCCATTGTTTTGATACCGCCCCCTTGGGAAAAAAACGTCCTCATAGAAGCACCAGACTCATATCCACGCAGTGATATAGTCTGGCCACGCGAGGCTAACTAACTCTCTCTCTCCTCTGTTAACCCCTCGTCATCCAGGGTAGAGTTAGTGGGATCGGTACGAGAACAGACGTATAGGGTTTGCGTGTCAATAACATCAGCCGGGTGCGAGTCTCTCTCTCCCCCCAGAGCAGTGTAATTAGGCATCTCTGGAGAGACAAAAGGGGGAGATAAGTGTGACTGTCGTTCCTCTACAGAGAGCCAGACACGGGGCGGTCTTTTCTCAAGAAGATAAAGCAGTTTGCCTTCATCCTCCTCTCGCTGTCTTGTCGCCGGAGTGGCTGTCAGACACATGATCACATCTCCCATTGTTTCTTATTCCTGTGCAGCAACAGCTTGTCATGAGAGACAATCCTCTGGATGTAGCTCTGCTGAGAGAGAGAGAGAGAGAGACAGAGATAGCGAGAGAGAGAAAGTCAATTAAATTCAAAGGAGCGTTATTGGCATGAGAAAACATACGTTTACATTGCCAAAGCAAGAGTGGAACAAAACAAACAAAACAATGTTCCCTCAGGAAAGTAGATTGGGAGTAAAAAAAGAGGCGTGTGTGTGTGTGTGTGTGTGTGTGTGTGTGTGTGTGTGTGTGTGTGTGTGTGTGTGTGTGTGTGTGTGTGTGTGTGTGTGTGTGTGTGTGTGTGTGTGTGTGTGTGTGTGTGTGTGTGTGTGTGTGTGTGTGTGTGTGTGTGTGTGTGTGTGTGTGAGATACGAAGGAGCGAAGGAGGGGCAGTTGAGCTTTGTTTGGTCAGCTTTTTTTGTGGACTATTTGGCATAGCAGCATCAGTTGAGCTTTGTGGGTCATACTTTTGTATGTCATACTTTTTGGGGACAGACATTGGCCCAAATATTGAGATAACCCTACAAACTACTGTTAACACTTACCATGTTCTAGAGACGGCTGGCACCACGGCACAACGTTTGTTGTGATGTTAGTTTCTGATTGAACGTCAACATGTTTCCAGAGCAACCACACATAAAGCCAGCATATGTCATTTTAAAATATAGTCACAAGTGTTTATAGCAGTGTTTTAGCCTACTGTATAATGAATTAAAGGTGATTTTGGCCTTTTGAAATGTGAAAAACTGATTTGTTTCCATTACATCTTCTAATCTAAAGCATAGCTAGGATGCAAGCACACATAGTGACGGAGAATCTTAGTTACTCATTAATCACATAGAGACTAAATTCCTGCACAGCGGTGCCACATTTAAACCTGAAACATTGCTGGAAACAACGAGGAGCTGATGTATGGATGGAAATAATGATTTTTCTCCCCAAGTGTTTCATTGTTTTCTTTTTATTTGAAGTTTCATAATTGTTTTTCTCATGGGTCACTGGAGTGTCTTATCTTCATGGAGGACAATAAGTCATAGGCCTTCCACCAATTAAAATAGCAATTCACAATTAATTGGCTCACAATCAAGTGCTGTAGAGGCCTTAATGATTTTATTTATGAGCAACATCACTTTCCCTAATCCCTAATATTACGTAGCTTCTGAATTTATCCCATTTGGCAAAAAAGAAAAAACACGTTGCTTTTCTTTGTGAAGTGGTCTACGCTAATTAGATAATATAGGCTATTTGTGTGGAAATTAAACTAGCGTTGCATCAGCTACTTATAGGGATGAAAGAAGAGATATTGTACCCAAGTGACTGATTCATTAGCACACTGCATAGTGGTTAATTAAAGCTATGTAACTTCCCTGTTCTACCCCGGGTTTGAACCTGGGTCTCATGTGCATGTGCTGACATTTTTACCACACTTACCTCACAGTTAATCCTGGCTGCTTGGTCTGGTATGGGGGAGAAGTAGAATTCTCACAGTACACACTCTCAGTCTCCACTGGGATCTACATCATGGGTATTCAACAGGGGGTCTGTGACCCTCTAGGGGGTCCTCAGTCACTGCAGGGGGGCCACCGTTTTTTCCTGATACTTTTTTTTGTTTTGTTTTACCAAAATGCTATTAGAAAATATAAATTATAAAAAGACTACCCAACTATACCCCCAATCCCCACTGTTTGGAGGACAGTAGCAATTTAGGCAACACTTAAGTTAAAAAATATAGACCCAGACTTGTAAAAGTGTACAAACTTCATATAGTAATTACAAATATGAATGACAATGATTCATAGATAAGTCCTAATCATTTTGACAGTTTAAGCCTGTTAACAGAACCTACTAGCAATTTCACACTTTTGAGTGTTACTTGCATAATGTCCTATAATGTAAACCACACTTCACTCCCACATATGTCTGACTGAGAACGTTTACATTTCCTTCTTCTGCTGCATGTTTTTTTTTAAGTGTTGCATAGCGAGTGCTGACAACTTAATTTGCTATTTTCATACTCTGGTTTTAACATGAAACATGGAGACTGCCATGCTCAACTAAAACATTTTCAGACTTATCAGGATGAGAAAACAAAGCGACCTAACCTACATGCATTGTATTGAATGAGAGCAGGGTGGAGAGCAACTGTGGTTCAGCAAGACCGATTTTTAAATAAGAGAAGGGCACCTATGTGTGCACCTGATGGAGGCACTGCATGCTACACAGGTCACAGGTTAAACTGCATGCAACACAGGTCACAGGTTAAACTGTATGCTACACAGGGACTAGGGCAGGGGTATTCAACTAGATTAGACAGGGAGCCAAAATTGTTAAATGAATTGAGGTCGGGGGCCACAGGCCTATGTAAACAAAAAAAAATGTTCATGGTTAACCGTTTAACCGGTAATTGTCAAGACATTTGTAACCAGTTAATACCATTGGTTAAATGGTTAATATTTATTTTTCATTTAATTGTTAGTGCAAATGCATCCCCCCCAACCTAAAGTGGTGCCTGGAGGCAGATGCACAGCCACCACGTAAGACTGCAATTCTGCCTTAAGTTAAACACAGGGAAATAAAATATCATGCACACTTCAAGACAAGCTGACATAGACCTGAAGGCTGTGGATTTCCTTTTCAAAACTTTTTTGTCAGGAATCTTTTCTGAGAAATGGCCTGATCATCTGCACCCACCCACCCACCCACACACCCACACACGGCTGTATCAGATGCCATGCTGTTTTGTTGATTCGACTGTATTTTTGTATAGGCAATCTAAAAGCCAGTCAAAAGGTGGTTTCAGAGAGTCATTAAGTAACTGCATTATCAATACAGCAATACAGCAAAACTGTTACTTTTGAATACCTAAATATTTTAAGTAAGTACTCCCTTACTTTTACTTAATAGTAATATTTTACCCGGAGTATCTAGCCTATACTTTGTGTACATTGTGCTAGGAACAGCTTCATACTTTGAATTTTTGTTGTGCCGAGAGTCATTTACTGGAAATGGCATGATCTGCTGTAAAGCAGAGATTGTGTAATGAACACTGAACATTGTATTGTCATATAACAAGGCAGACAGCTGCCAACTTTCTTTTTGACTTGTAGAGAGTAATTTACTGGAAATCACTTGATCTGCTGTAAAGCCCCCCCTTTCTGGGCATGTCATAAATGTGTTGCAAAACCATGCTCTGTGCGTTTATACATCTGCTATTTAAATATAATACATAATTACACAAAATGAAATATTTCAAGCCTGTATCTCCTATATCCAGCCTATCCAGTATCTCAAAAATATTGAAAGACCAATCAAACATTGTATTTATAATACCAAAATATCAACCTTGTGAAAAGTATGTTAATTCATGCAACAACAAGGATCAGCTGGACAAATGCACACACACACACACCCCTCTGCAGTAGTCTTAATGTCTCATTTCTCTCCAGCCCTTGAATATGATGGAATATGATTATTAAGGATTACTTTGATTATGGAAAGCTCACATTTCACATCGCACACCCCATACCTGTAACTTTCACTAACCCCCCCAAATTGTTTTTTGTTGAAAAAAACACTTTTTTTTCATTATTAATTGAAAATCAACAAATTGCTCCAGGGGCCACAAGAAAGGTCCCTCTGGGCCGCATTTGGCCCGTGGGCCGCCAGTTGAATATCCATGGACTAGGGAGTCACTGCCAAAGAAATTAGTGCTGAATTGTCAGATGTCATGAAAGCTGTGAAGAAGCTGTTAAGAACACACTGCTCTACTTCACCATTCTGAGGTTTGATGGATTTCACGCGGAATAGTGTCGTCATGCATGTTGAAGTTATGTGTCTAGTCGGGGGTTTTTACTTCTCCAGACTGGCTGACAATTTCAATGACGATGTCTGGGTTTTGAGCTGAACAGAATTTAAAAGTTCTATGCAAGGCCACAATGCACACGCCATTCATGTTTCTGCATGACAGAATGGAAAGCATTCTGAAAAATAAGAATATACAGTATGGGGTCCCTGCTTCATTTCTCTATCAGCTAAGGGGTCCTTGGCCCGAAAAGCATTGAAGACCCCTGATCGACGTCTAAGCGGAAATACGTCCTCCAGGCGCGCAAACCTATCCATATATCCACCACTTTTTGAGTTCTTGTTTCAACTCGAAACAAAACACGGTAATGGCGGCAGCAGGAGAAGAACGCGCTGAATCTGATCAGCAGCTGAATCTGATCAGCAGAATCTGATCAGCAGCTGAATCAGCTTGACAAACTTCCAAGAACACCCCATGGCCTTATCTGAAGTCCATGTTGTGAGAAACGCACACACAGACATACAAAAAACATCCATCTTCAAATCGCTTACAAGGTTCTATAAATTCATTGTGAAAACATTACAGCAATGAATTGATATATGTATTTAAAAAAAAAAATGTACTCTTACTTTTACTTGTACTTGCACTTAAATATTTTTAAAAGCATGTACTTTTGAATAGTATATTTAAAAGCAAAATACTTTTACTTGAGTAACATTTTGACTGAGCTACTTTCGCTTGTAGTGGAGTAAATTTGACCGCTAGTATCTGTACTTTTACTCAAGTACTGGGGTTGAGCACTTCGTCCACCACGGATTAAATGACACAGTTAACCCATTGATACCTGGAACGCATCTGTGTCACTTTAGATGTCTTTGGCTATTCAAAAATAGCAGATCTACAAGCTCATAGCGCGGCACCGAGTGCCGCGCTATGAGCTTGTAGATCTGCTATTTTTGAAAAATCTTGGAAAAAAAAAAATTAAGATTTTTTTCCAAAAACTGTTATGATTTTGTTTGTTTTTAAGAATCGCCTCAGGTCTTAATGGGTTAATCATTCAACATAATGTCGGTGTTCTTTGTCTGCCACCATGTGAGAACATCTCACCACCTCGCTCTTTGGACCCAACCCACTGGTGCAGAACCACTGCTTTAGTTGTTGAGTTGAGGGAGAGACTGTCCACATTTCAATGTCCTGATCATCATCCAGGCCGTCCACACTACTGTAGATCCCTGGTGCTTTATGGTCATGAGTTTTAGCTGAGCTGCTTTTTTTTTTTTTTTTTCAAGCTCCCCACTTAAAATAATTGAAATGACCGTGTTTGATTGGAACCTGTGAGGCGTTCAGCAGTTGGAGATGAGAGGAGAGTGATGGGATATTAAAGCGAGTCAGGTACATATTACATATAGTACTGTGTGGGATACAGTGGTGGAAAAAGTACTCGGATGTTTTACTTAAGTAAAATTATTATCAATACTGCAATGTAGAAGTTATAAGTAAAAGTCCCAAATTCAAAATTTACTTTAGTAAAAGTACAAAAGTATTGGTATCAAAATGTACTTAAAGTACCAAAAGTAACAGTATTCATATTGTTATTCAAGTTCAAATGTATAAAAATCTTTTGAAAATAGCAGATCAACGATGCGACGCATTGTGAGCTTGTCGATCGGCTATGTTCAAATGGCTGAAATGTATAGGGCTGAAGTGGTTAATGTGTGTTTTGTAATAATAATCAAAATCTTGAAAGTAACTAGTTTTCAGATAATTGTAGTGGAGTAAAAGTACAATATTTGCCTCTGAGATGAGTAGAAGTAAAGGTTTTGGAAATTGGAGATACTCAAGTAAAGTACAAATACCTCACAATGTTACTTAAGTACAGCACTTAAGTAAATATACTTAGTTACTTTCCACCACTGGTGGGATATTGCTCTTCACACTCATGAATTGATGTTGTTTGGACCCAGAGGCGTCCATTTTGGAAGATGGCGTCCTCCTTGAAATTCAAATCCAACTCCTCATTTGGCCGTCTGCCTCACAGCCCCCTGAAGTGGTTGTGTGTTTTTCACAGAAAACTTTGGGAACAGCACGGCCGCCTCGTGAAGCTCCACAACGTTACGCCACTCCAGATGTAAATACGTCCAGCTGTACAAACACATCTGTAACGGGAGACGAGAGAACGTGAAAGACAGCCATTAAAAGATCATTTGCCGTCGAGAGCTCTCTCCTCTGTGTGTGTGTGTGTGTGTGTGTGTGTGTGTGTGTGTGTGTGTGTGTGTGTGTGTGTGTGTGTGTGTGTGTGTGTGTGTGTGTGTGTGTGTGTGTGTGTGTGTGTGTGTGTGTGTGTGTTACTATACTTGTGAGGACCAAATGTCCCCACATGTATAGTAGAATATGAGAAATAGACATTGTGAGGACCCTTCTCCTGTTCCTCACAAGAAAAAACGTGTTTTTTTTCACGGTTAAAACAATATTTTTATAGATACGTTTACACTTAGTAAAATATTCAGGTTGGGGTTAGGATTAGACATTTAGAAGTTAGGTTTAGGGGGTTAGAGTTAGAATTCTGCTTGATTATACTTTGTTTTGCAGCTGTTGCTGTGCACCGTAAAATATGTATGTACAAGCTAACAACGCGTGAGCTTGTACATCTTTTATTTTTCGGCTCTGGGCTTATACTATAAAAAATGCCCAAAAAAATGCAAAAATGGCACTCATAAAATCTCTGTCCTAAAATGTTGATGTCCTCGCAAGTATAGTAATACAAACCTGCGCGTGCGTGTGTGTGTGGAGGAAATGCCCCTCTCACATCACTTTTTCGCCCCCCTCACATCACTTTTTCCTCATTCACTTCCCTACACACACACACACACACACACACACACACACACACACACACACACACACACACACACATACACACACAGAGAGAAAGAGAGAGAAGTGTCTATATTGTGTGGAAGTGTTTCACAGTCAGGTGAAGTGAAGAGAGAGGGACCGAGGTGATTTGTTGACTTGGAGGTTGGCTGCTGCTGCTGCATCCGCCCGCCGTTCATTAAACGCCCGGAGCCTCGGTCTCAGCTGCGCTCCATCATTTTTGGGATGTGTGTGTGTGTGTGGGTGGGGGGTGGGGGGGGGGGGGGGGGTGATTGAGAGAACCCCACCTCCCCTCCATCCTCTAATGCCCCTGTGAAAGCTATTAGCCATTCCTTAATGGTTTTTACAGAGGAGATGTTCTAATGATGGAGACTCCACACACTAGCACGGCATTTGTTGACGTTGGCATTGAGCAGTGGTGGAAAAAGTGCTCAAATGTTTTACTCAAGTAAAAGTATCAATACTGCAATGTAGAAGTACTCTGTTACAAGAGTAAAACTACAAAAGTATTGTATCAAGATGTACTTAAAGTACCAAAAGTAAAAGTACTAAAAGGTTTGAAAATAGCAGATCTACAAGCTCGCGACGCGTTGTGAGCTTGTAGGCTATTTTCAAATAGCTAAGGTATAAAATAGGGCTATGGTGGTTAATGTATGTTTTATAATGTAATCATTTACATCTGCAAAGTAACTAGTATAGCTAAAGTTTTCAAATAATTGTAGTGGAGTAAAAGAACAATATTTGCCTCTGAGATGTAGCGGAGTAGAAGTAACAGTATAGACAATTGGAAATGCTCCAGTAAAGTAAAAGTACCTCAAAATTGTACTTGAGTACAGTACTTGAGTAAATGCACTTAGTTACTTTACACCACTGGCATTGAGATGGTGGTGTCTTGTGTGTCGCGCTGTGGTGCGTCTCACTGCCATGCCCGAGCCGATGGCGCCAGACACTCCACTCGCTCCCTATCTGATAAATGTTCTGCCTCAGAGCCAAATAAAGAATTCAAGATGTTCTCAAGATTTAAACATCCCTGTGAAAAATATGTCGGCAGCTGTGAGGGGGGTTGAGGAACGTAGACGGTGCTTTGCTCACTGCTTCCGACACGATAACATGTGATTTTCATTATCAATCTCTTGTCAGAATTAGGGGGACATTTGCAAGGCCGCTTTTAATCCTATTTATGATGCTTCCTCTTAAGCTTCCAGCGAGAGCAGGAAATGTGTATGAAACTAGCATAGCCTGCTGCTGCATCTGGTGTCAGCTGCCTTCCTCTCTCTGCACTGTACTTCTACAGGAAACCAAACCAAACAAACTGACTGAGACAAATTGAGGAACTCGCCCACTGCTCCGCTCCATGGTCAGATCAATACCACATCTTCTGCCATTAGTGTCCATTTGAAAAGTGCTCAATGGACCCTGTAATAACCATATTTTTCCACATTAACTCGAGCGGATCGAGGCCGTTGCCGGGCAGATGTTTCAGTTTTTTTTTGTGCAGAGCTGTGGAGGGGGTGGGGTTCAGCGTGGGAGGAAAAAGGACTCAATATGTTTTTTAACAGTGGTGTAAAGTGACTAAGTACATTTATTCAAGTACTGTACTTTTTTGAGGTATTTTTTACTTTACTGGAGTATTTCCAGTTTTCAGTACTTTTACTTCTACTCCACTACATCTAAGAGACAAATATTGCACTTTTACTCAACTACAATTATTGCAGATATACAGATATACATTATTACATTATTAAACATACATTGACCACTTTAGCCATATTTTATACCTAAGCTATATGAAAATAGCCGATCTACAAGCTTGTAGATCTGCTATTTCCAAACAGTTCTTTTTACTTTTGGTACTTTAAGTACATTTTGATAATACTTTTGTACTGTAAATTTACTTTGTACATTTTGAATTCTGGACCTTTACTTGTAACAGAGTACTTCTACATTGCAGTATTGATACGTTTACTTAAGTAGAACATTTGAGTACTTTTTCCGACACTGGTTTTTAGTTCATCAGGCGAGCTCACTAAGAAAACAGGATTCTACACTAAACCACCATAGAGTTCAACTCATATTTCACTCTACAGCTCTGTTCTCCTCATTACCTTGCCTGCCCTTATTCTGAAAGCTGCAAATGTCATGGAAACCCCCCATCCCCCATCCCCTCCAGCAGTTCTAGACGTAGCACCACTGACATTTAATGGATTCCTTTCAGTCTTATCTGCTATTAATTGGTGACCTTTAGCCTGTGGGAGACAGCGGTTGATCTCTGCTGCCCTGAAGCAACGGGCCAATCAGAATCTCATTTGAAGTTGAAGTTGGACTTTTGATATGAAGTTAGAATTTATAATTTACAATTTAGGCCTTTAGCAGACACTCTTAACACATGGGCTGCCAAAACCGAAGGGTATTCGGTTTTGCATATAATTACACGGGGTGCCAAAACCGAAGGGTATTCGGTTTTGCTGTCTTTTTGTTTTTTTTGTTTTTCTCCACACGGGCGGGGCTGGAGCAGCTCTGGGAGTACCCATTGTGATCCTGAGAAGGATAGGCCAAATGGATCACCGGAAACAAAAACATGGCTCCCATCCGCTTCCTGTCTACTAACTTCTTTAAAACGCCTATATCTCCGAATCTGTTTCCGGTGGGGAAAACCGGTCATGCGCGATGCGCGATCCCCCCCCGTTACCCGTAACTCGCGAGTGAAATGTTATTGTTGCAGGATGTAGCCAGGGTCATCGCGCTACATGAATGGATGCTTTTTTTTACGTGGATTTATGTGTTTTAACACATCGAGTGCCAGAGGTTTTTTAAAACGGGGTACATCCAGTGCCAGCGTTTCTTACCGTTTACGTCGATCTGTTTAGAGCTGTAGAAGCCACCACGAGGAACCAACAAAAGGTGTCTGCGCGATGGCCGAGGGTCCCGTCTAACGACTGGAACAATAATATTTCTCCCGCGATCCGCCATTGCAGAGTGATCGTGCGTCGAAAATGGCTTGTTTTGACCACTGTAAAAAGATATGGAGATATGGACCTTTTTCTCAAGATCCTATCATATCAGCGGACGGAAGGGACGTTTTTTTGGACTGACGTCACATCCGTCCAGAGAGCAGAGTTAAGGCCCTTACACACCGGGGACGATTTTTTCATGCGAATAATGCGTTTTTTTTAAAAACCTTATAAAGTCAATGCAAGCTTCCACGGAGCGAAAAAGCGAAGCGAAAACGCGTCTTTTATTTATTCGAAACGAGTCCGAATTTTGCGTATATATTCGCATAATCGCCGGTGTGTAATGACCTTTAGAGTTGTACCATGGTACAGCATGCGGCCGACAAAGCCTCAGTCCAGCTTGCGTGGAGGGTCTTATGTAGTGATGCAGATTACGCAATGAACCCATTTCACTGTGAGAGGCTGCTATTGTTAGCAGAGTGTCAACGAGTCCTTTTTGAAGAGCCCCGCTGTGTTGTGATGGTGTTTAGGGTTCATAAGTGACAGGCGCGTGGAAGAGGCCTGTGGCGCCTCGTGAGGCCTCCTCGCTGGGTGCTGTTGTAACAGTTACATCATGGACCTGCTCTGTGGGTTCTCTGTCTGGTTAGCTGTGAGCTAAAAGGCTAAGCAGCGGAAGAGAGCCATGTGACTCTTGAGTGTGACAGGTTCAATTGTAGGACAGACAACAGCCGTTTTTTTTCAAGATAACAATTTTGAGGTATTTTTACTTTACTGTTTTCAGTACTTTTACTTCTCCACTACATCTAAGAGACAAATATTGTACTTTTACTCCACTACAATTATTTGGAAACTTTAGTTACTAGTTATTATTACATTATAAAGCATACATTAACCAGTTTAGCCCTATTTCATACCTAGGCTATTTGAAAATAGACCAGACCAATAGACCAGACCAAGAGGCAGTCCACTCAGAGAGTGGGCGGGGTCTATGGTTTGGAACCAGGCTAGCCACACCCAGCTCTGAGTCCAGTTATAGTCGGACCCAGGCCAGGTGTGACTGCTTAAATCAGTCATCCTCCATCCCACATCCCACCATCGCCAAACCGAGCCAGCCGAAGACCTGTCGTCTATCCAGATAGTTCAGATTGATTTCATCAAGTCTGAAAATAAACACATGGAAACCACTCTATTTGCCTAATCCGATTGGAACCACATTCCTAGGTGGTCTGAACTCATAGTGATTCAAATCTGATTTATAAATACGTGTCTCAGTCAGTCTGGACTCTGAGGCCTGATTTATACTGATGTTATACGATGGTGTCTAGGGCTGTCATGATTACAAATTTAAGTTGACAATTCATTGTCACTCAAATAATTGCGATTAATGATTTCATTGTGTGGTTGGCACTGAACACTGGAACATACAGTACAGTATGAAAAAAGTATTCATTTCTGTTTTCTGTTCGTAATAAAAAATGACACAGGGCAGATTTGACAAATGATTTGATTAATAATTTAATAATTTCATAATTTTATACATGGAAAAATTGCAGAAATAGCAGATCATGAAGTGACTCGTTGTAAGCTTATAGATCTGCTATTTCTGCTTTTTTTTCATATTGTAAAATGTGTGAACATTTTTCAACATGTAGTAATTGTGACAGGCCTAGTGGTGTCTCACACGGCAAATAGCATAGCAGATCTAAAAGTGTTGCGTTGTGACGCATTGTGTTCTTGTCGGCTTGATCGGCTATTTACGTCCAACAAGTTAAGTTTTGCCCACACCGATGTCATTACATCTTTACCATAGCAACCATTGCAATAGGTTGACGATGTCTGAATACACAAATCACTTGCAGTGTGGACTAGATTGGAGAAATAAATGGGATTCTAAGTCCATTCCACTGGAACACTGGCCGCCATCACTCCACATGACATCGGCCGAACACTTCTGACTGTGTGAGAATCCCTGTGTCTGTTTAGCCCATTGCTCTCCTGCCAACGGCGGAGAAGGGCTGATGTGAAAACGTTATCTGTGATGGAGTGTGCAGCCCCCTCGGCCCGACAGCTTATAGAAATCACGCCATTTAAATTCAACTTCCACACAAAGTGTTTTTGTCAACTGCGAGACGGCTGGTGATTCGTCTGTCGTAATCTAGTCGTCGTGTCGAGCCGCTTCCCGAAAGCAGTGCTGTTATTGTGAAGTCACCTCGTTGTCATGACGACTGCAATCAACCAACCCTGTGAGAAATGTGTTTAAACACAGTCAGACATTTCTCTGTGCATAAGCCTCACACATTTATTTAATGTTTTCTTTTATTAGGAGGTTGAATGGTTGTTTATTTGACTGTGGTCATTCATGGAGAGAAAAAAGAAAATAAGAAAATGATTTATTAATGATTTATTGATGTTACGGTGCGTTCAATACACTGTACACTGTGTCCTATCAGCAGTCTGCCTGCGGGACTAAGTGATAATCACACAGGTCGTTAATTTAATGAATTAACTTCCACAAAAGACCATTAATTGCACTTATGTTCAACTAGTGATGTCACAGTGTACCAGTTTTTCTGCTCCATTTATCTACCTATCTATCTATCTATCTACAATGTATCTATCGATATAACAGTGAAGTAGTGTAATCAACATGTCTTTGTCTCCTGCAGGGACACAGAGGGGACGGACGGTGACAGCACACTGGCTCTCCCAAGGACGGAGCAGGAGGGAGACGGGGTCCTCCAGGAAGGTCAGAACATTTCTATTAACCGGGGCTGTGGTTTTAAACATTATGTTTTTGACATCCTACAGATACGTGATACTGGATGTATCACACCTGCACACACCAGCACAAAGGTCAATTAGGGTCATTTATAGAGCATGTATATCCAATGGATATACATGCTCTATAAATGACCCTAATGGACACTGTTCATCTAGTCAACAGCTGGTGTCCACATCATCCTTAATGAAGTTTCCTTCAGTGTTGTGTTGAACTCTGACCTCTCAGGTCAAATGTTTATTATGTTCACATCTCTCTCTTTCTGGGCCACGTATCACAATAGATAAATAAAGGTAGACGCCTCCTCCTCCGACTCTGGGGCGTCTGTATCGCGGCCGCCATATTCGATATTTTACAACTATATTCTGACAAGTCCCGGAAAAGACGCGCTGTGATTGGCCAGGAGTCAGCAAGCGTGCCCCCTCTAATATGGCGGCCGCGATACAGGTCGCTCCAATGAACTGCAGCGGCCAGTGAGGTATCTAGGTTTCTATATCTATGCGTATCACATTCACAAAATGTGTAAAAAGGTGCAGGTGCATTGTGGGGGAAAGGCGGGACTTCTTGTGTTGCGGTGTGTGTAACAATGGAGAGGTGGGTCTATCCTTGTGGGTTTGTGGTTGCATCTGGAGGGAATGTTTGACTGTGATGATGAGGATGATGATGCTGATTGATTTGAAGACTTTACATCACACACACTCCACTGCGACCTCTATCACACACACATGCACATACACATATACGCATGTGTGTGCATCCCCTGCCACATCGGCCGAAACGTCAATTTTTGCACATGTGCACATAGTACACATAATAAACATGCATCCATATGCATACAGAGACGTGCAATTGTGCACATCCATACTGAATCAGGTTACATGGCGCCTTTTCGACATGTCGCCATTCCGACGTTAACTAACCCTATACCTAACCCTAACCGCACGCGGAAGCCACCAGTCGGAGTGGTGAGATGTCGGAATGGAAGGCGGTTACCCCTGAATCCCACTACAAACTCTTACCATCATTCACATGAGAAGAGGAAGGCGTTCTTCAGAAGTCTGTGTTGCTGATTTATAATCTGCTTGTGGGATCTGTGTTGTCTGGAGAGGAAGTGCATGGAAACATGGCACAGAGCCCCCCTGTACACACACATACACACGCGCGCACACACACACGCACGCTTTTTAATGGTGTATTTATGTCCACATAAGCGATACAATACAAGGACACAAACATACAACTTTCTGTATAAAAGGACTGTCAGCAAATCTTGGACAAATACCCAAACACCCCTCAGGGGTGCAAATAACAGCATCTTCGCCATATTTGGCGGCTAACAATGATAAACAATGGAGAGAGAGAGAGAGAGAGAGAGAGAGAGGCAAAGATTCCTTCCGGTGAGTTCCCTTCCAAATAGATCTCCAGCTTGTGAAAGACGTGACTTTTAACTGACAGAGCGCTTTCTGGCAGCGTTGGAAAGCACCGTGTGGGAATGTCAGAGTGCTTTCTGGCAGCTCTGTGTGGGAATGTCAGAACGTTTTCTGGCAGCGATGGAAAGCGCCGTGTGGAAATGACATACTACTTTCTGGCAACAGTTGGAAAGCGCCTTGTGGGAATGTCACAGTCATTAGCTGTCTCAAGGCATTTGCATAAGACATTTGAATATATGCGATTATGCAAATAGCCGTGATGTATACACTGTACATATCACACGCATTCTTGTACTTTGTGTTTTTCCTCCTTTTATTTCGATAGCTTTGAACGCTGAACAACCAGACAGTGAAAGGGAGACGCATAAGGATGAATGTGACTCACATGAACAGAGTAGGGTTAACCCTTTAAGACCCGGAACGCATCTGTGTAATTTTTTTGATTTGAGATAAAAAGCATTATTTTACACTTTGGCTATTCAAAAATAGCAGATCGACAAGCTCATAGCGCGGCATCGAGTGCCGCGCTATGAGCTTGTAGATCTGCTATTTTTGAAAAATCGAGAAAATGTGTGCAAATCTTTGAATATGTATATTTTTTTAAAGCAAACATGTGTAACTCAAATATTCACTTCTGGGGGTCCCTGGAACAACATATTATGAGATGGGGGTCCGCGTTTGAGAACCACTGATATAGAAACATAGTTTTTTTTCAAAAAACTGTTGGGATTTAGAAGACATTTTGTAGAATCGGAACCTCTGGTCTTAATGGGTTAAAAATAAGAAAAGGAGAACAAATAGAACATGTTCCTTGATGAGGGAAATAGTTGACTCTACAGAGACCAGATGGCTGGCAAAGTGCTGTGCGAGTAGCCTTGCATATCGCGAGGCAGAACATGAATAGGTAATTTACCCAATTAATTTGTTTCATTGGGATCTGCATGCCAATTATAACAAACAAACTGTCAGACGTCTGGGCGTTCAGACCTACTCTGATCCCAGTATGTTCAGTACAGAAAGAAGAAATGCCAGCGCTCAGTCACAAATAAGTCCTTCTGAACGTTTTGCTCAGATAAACAACATGACAGAGGCTGCAGACCATGAACGCCATTCGGTGTTAAAAGCCTTCATCAGCGTGTCCTGGCGCAAGCTAATAAGCTAATTAAGATTTTCACCCGTTTTGCTTGTAATGTGACGTGACACTGAGGTCTGATTCTGATTCTAATAAGCACATGTGGATGGAAAGGCACTAGGCTGGTGGTGTCAGCAGTATGGGGTAAAATGAGGAGACACACCTGTTGTACATGACCGATCAGGAAAGAGGATTAGTATGCAGTCACTGCACCAATCTCTTTAACCGAA
This sequence comes from Gymnoscopelus microlampas, assembly GCF_963454915.1. Taxonomy (NCBI): domain Eukaryota; kingdom Metazoa; phylum Chordata; class Actinopteri; order Myctophiformes; family Myctophidae; genus Gymnoscopelus; species Gymnoscopelus microlampas. The sequence continues at coordinate 37,614,350 of NC_139956.1, read as the reverse complement.
TATGGCCCAAAAAAGCATATTCGGTATTCGGTCGAATAGATTTTAACACTGAATACCGAATGTAAATATATTTGAAGTGATCTCAATATGGACCCATAGTGATCATAAGTTTTGCCATAATCATGTAGCTGTACAACAGAGGCACAGCAATGGTACAACAAATTATTTGAAAAAAAACAAATATATATATATTTTTGTCTCCGCCAGGAGACATTGTTTTCACTTTCCACATGTCAAGCTAACATTGGTCAAGCCTCACGTGACACGTGACAATACGGTGAAATAGTGTGATCTGATTGGCTAGTGACGTATAGCGGCCTATAAATACATGTGTCACTTTGAAAGAGTCTTAGCCTCTTTCAAAGTGAGGTAAGACAGGAATAATCACGAAATGGCTGAGAAATTGGATAGGACACTTACACAGACAGGACAGATAGGACACTTACATAGGACACTTACATAGACAGGACGGATAGGACACGTATACAGACAGGACGGATAGGACACTTATACAGACAGGACGGATAGGACACTTATACAGACAGGACGGATAGGACACTTATACAGACAGGACGGATAGGACACTTATACAGACAGGACGGATAGGACACTTATACAGACGGATAGGACACTTGTGTCATGTTACTATGACACAGTAACATGTTCTATTTTTTGTAAGAATTAGAACATAAGAAGTAGAACATTCCCAACATTCCCAAGTCTGCTGGCGGAGACTTGTGCTCCGAGGAGCACTTTTTCTAGTTTATAATGTTTCTTATATACGGTTTTGGCCAAGAAGGTAGATGCCACTATTCTGTACAGATCTCTTGGTTTACCTATGATCCTAGATGACTATTTCTATGCATTTTATGTATTACCGTGTGTTGTCTTTGCTTACTGTAAATCACTCTGGATTAAGAGCGTCTGCTTAATGCCTAAATTGTAAATTGTATGTATATGACGCTACTCTGTACAGATCTCAGGGTAGGCGTGATTGTGATCAGTGCTGTGTGACTCTAGATCACACATGGGCAACATAAGGCCCGGGGGCCGGACCCGGCCCTTTGACCATCTCAATCCGGCCCGCCAAGTCATATGCCATATGTTAATGGTTTTGAGACAAATTATTTAACTCCAATTAATAGTAATTCATATTTGCCATTTGAGAACATCTGCATTCCTCCATCCGGATGTACTCAAATGTTTTACGTTTTTTAATGTAACAGTGAAACAGTCGTGAGTCCATATATAATGAATGCAATGTGAATTCAATGTGTTTTATCAGTGACCTATGGAATGGTGCATATCATATAATAAGATACGGCATTGACGTGGATTGTGTTATGTAATCTTTTCATTGTAACCTCGTACAGAGTACACCAGAGTGATACAAAAAGATAATGAAAGATCAACATTTTGTTGATGAACATTCTTGTTGTGAAAGCAAGGACCTTATTCTAAAGAAGTCTGGCATGTCTACCAAATTCATGCAGTCTTAACATCATTCAGCACAATGCGTTTCAAGTTTCAATTCAATTGTACAATGTGTGGCCCTTCACTCATTTTATCGAAGTCAGTATGGCCCTCTGGAAATAAATGCTGCCCACCCCTGCTCTAGATCATTGGTTCTCAAAGTGGGGTACGGGGACCCCCAGGGGTACTTGAGGGGGTTCCAGGGGGTCCCCAGCTAAATGATGGATAGGAACCAAATGGACCCTTATGGGTCTGTAACTCTGAGAGTGTACAAATGGAACCAAATGGACCCTAACGGGTCCATTTGGTTCCATTTGGACACTCTCAGAGTTAAATTAACATTGATTTTACAATATAAATTGGGGTCCCAGAGGTATAAATGCCATTAAATGGGGTTCCGTAGCCTCTAATAAATGTCAAAACTGGGGGTCCTTGAAATTAAAATGGTTGAGAATCACTGCTAGAGAGCTGTAAAAACCTTCTCGTATGGGGGGTCCCTGGCATATCTTTTGAAATGGGGGTCCGCGGGCTAATAAGTGTCTATTTGGGGGTCCTTGACATGAAAAAGTTTGAGAACCACTGCTCTAGATGACACTACTCTGTACAGATCTCAGGGTAGGTATGGTACATGTGTAGGGCACACCTGTCATCTGCATACACAGGCAGGGGGGAATCTCCCTGCACATGCTAATGAGCTTACGTGGATGGAAAGGCGCCAGGCCGGCAAGAGACATACCTGCCGTACGTGATCACCGAGTCTACAGGGAAGAGGATTAGTATGCAGTGAGAATGTCTGAGGTTGAGGTTTAATCGAGCAGAGGTTGACAAGGTGTCTTCATTTCTCTCCTCCCAGCAGAATGAGAATGTGTTGGACTATGAGCGTTCATTAAAGCAACAGCACCGCAAACCACCTTAGCCAGTATAAACCAGTATTTAGTTTGTAGAACTGACAACAGTACTTTCACAATGCTCGATGGGTTCCTCGGTCCCTTACAGACATGCCAGGCAGGGTTCATCGTAGGTCGTGGGTCTGTATAAGGGACCTGTATGGGCAGTGGTGAAAAGTAACTAAGTACATTGACTCAAGTACTGTACTTAAGTACAATTTTGAGGTACTTTTACTTCACTGGAGTATTTCCAATTGTCTACTCTTTTACTTCTACTCCACTACATCTCAGAGGCAAATATTGTACTTTTACTCAACTACAATTATTTGAGTTACCAGTTACTTTGCAGATATCAATTATTACATTATAAAACATACATTAACCACTTTAGCCCTATTTTATCTCTAGGCTATTTTCAAACATTTTAATACTTTTACTTTTGGTACTTTAAGTACATTTTGATACCAATACTTTTGTACTTTTACGAGTACTCATTACTCATCTTTACACTGCTGGAGTTCAATTAGCACTTAGGATGTGCCGTTACACACAGATTGTAGTTAACAGACCTGCATATGAAGGACATTTGTGAGTTTAGTGATAACTGAATTATTGCTGGAGAAAGCTGAAAACACAATTTGCAAAATAAGTATGATTTTAAAGTCACTTAAAGCTACAATCCGTAAGATTTATGTCCGCTGATCTCCCTCTGCCGGAGTGAGATAATTAGATATGTCTGGCACGTCTAGTGTCCAGTTCGGCTCTGCAGAGTATAGGGAGATCACCTCCAACCACTGCTGATGTGAGAGTTATATAATAGTATTGATATAATCTATAAGTCCCATATTGCTTTTAACCCATGAAGACCGGGAAGGCATCTGTGTACTTTTAAGATGTCTATCTGCTATTTTTGAAAAATCGTGAAAATTAGTGCAAATCTTTGAATATATATATAGTTTTAAAGCAAACATTTGTAAGTCAAATCTTTTCCTCTGGGGATCCCTGGAACAAAACGTTTTACAAATGTTTAAAAAAAAAATATATATATATATTCAAAGATTTGCACACATTTTCACGATTTTTCTAAAATAGCCCAAATAAATCTAAAAGTGACACAGATGCGTTCCCGGTCTTAATGGGTTTAACATTTATTTTTAATTGCAGAGATGATAGGTATCTGTTTGTGTGACTGTTCATCCTCTAGTACCAAGAAGTGTGGGTTTAGGGTTTAAAGAGTAGAACTGCACACACATTTATATAAAGAAACGAGAGTCACTTTTTAACACCACCTGCTGAATTGCAGTCTGGCAGCAGCCAGCCTTCCTTCCTCTGGAAGGTTTCAACAATGAAGTCAAAGTTTAGTGAAGAGATGGCTGCATATGAGACGCCCAAGGCCACTTGGAGAGCAAAGAGATGTGACCCGCTGAAGTGTGTGTGTGCGTGTGTGCGTGTGTGCGTGTGTGTGTGCGTGTGCGCGTGTGCGTGTGTGCGTGTGTGTGTGTGTGTGTGTGTGTGTGTGTGTGTGTGTGTGTGTGTGTGTGTGTGTGTGTGTGTGTGTGTGTGTGTGTGTGTGTGTGTGTGTGTGTGTGCGTGCGTGCGTGCGTGCGTGTGTTCGCGTGCGTTTGTAGACGAGGGCTGTCACGATGACAAATGTAAGCTGACGATTAATTGTCACACAAATAATTGCGATTAACGATGTAATGGTATTTTTGGCATTGAACATTGTAACATTTGAAAACAAATTTCAGATTGCCTGTAAGGCTTCATAATAATAAAACAATACTCCAATTTACAAATACATTACTGACATATTTAATAATGTTATACTTTAAAATAGCTGATCTACAAGCTTACAATGCGTCACAAAGTATTTTTTATTTTTAAATATACAAAGAAATTACTGACATATTTAATAATTTGATACTTTAAAAAAACAAAATAGCGGAAATAGCTGATCTACAAGCTTACAACGCGGAAGTGACGCATTGTAAGCTTGTAGATCTGCTATTTGTGACAGGACTAGCGTAGACCGATGCCACTGGGAGGGAGAGAGAAATGTTTACTCTGTTTTGCTGTGGGTTCAGGCTTAGCGTAGATTCAGAATCACATTCACTAAACGATCTACATAGCGATTGTGCTTCTAAATCTATGCCAAGCCTGAACCCACAGCAAAGCAGAGTAAACATTTCTCTCTCCCTCCCAGCGTCCTCGGTCTGAGCACACGCACGCGAACGCGCACACGCACTCAGGAGAAATAATATCGAAGCTATTAATATTACGACGTATTAAATCAACAGAGGAGAGACAACTTTGCTTTCAGAGAGAGAGAGAGAAAGAGCGAGAGAGAGAGAGATGTTGGTGTTTTGCTGGAGAGAGACCCTGTGTGTTTGACTTGCTGCTCAGAGCTCCAGGGATGCTGCAGACAGATTGTGTAAAATGTCAAGACCTGCTCTGTGTGACCTTTGACCTGGCATGACAACCAGGACCTCCTGACCACCACTGCTGCTGTACTGTATGACCTTTGACCCAGGGATGACAGCCTGGGGAACAAGGCGTGAGAGGAGGACAGAAACAAAGGAAGACATCCTGGGTTGTACTGTACTATATCAGTGAAATCTGGGGGGTTTAGGTAGTTGTTGCTTATAGTCACCATCAGTGGAAAAAGTACTCTGATGTTTTATAATATAATAATTGATAATTGCAAGGTAACTAAAGTTTTCAAATAATTGTAGTGGAGTAAAAGTACAATATTTGCCTCTGAGATGTAGTGGAGTAGAAGTAAAAGTATTGAAAACTGGAAATACTCCAGTAAAGTAAAAAATACCTCAAAATTGTACTTTGTACTTAGTTACTTTGCACCACTGGTCACCATGCTAATATTTTGAGACAACAGTAAACGAGGGATTAGATATCTGTTGGAGGGGAACGTTGCCAATTTTTGAACCCCAAAAAAAAAATCCCATTTCTCTGAAGTGAGAGCATATAATGTCAGAAATAATATACCCTATGTCTCCTGTGTATATCATATTCACAAAAGGCAGTAGTGTGTGTCAGAGACGGAGAGAGAGATGGAGTGTTTAGTGTTCTGTGGTGTTCTAGAGGTCCTGGTGTGTTGGTGGAGACACTGTGTGTTTGACCTACTCCAGGGATGCTGGAGATATAATAGGGTAAAATGTCAGGACCTGCTCTGGGATTTTACCACAGTCTTAAAATAACCTTTACAATGAACTCCAGTTCCCAGCATGCTGCTCTGTAGAGCATCCTGCTGGGAAGTCTGTCTGTCTGACACGATCTTCCGTTTTGTACATCCATCATTTAAATCGTATTATACACATGATACTTTATCTTACAAATCCATCATTTATGAGGCTTTATTTCTGAAAATCCAAGTCGGCTATAAGCTGATAGTAACCACCTACTGTGTGTGTGTGTGTGTGTGTGTGTGTGTGTGTGTGTGTGTGTGTGTGTGTGTGTGTGTGTGTGTGTGTGTGTGTGTGTGTGTGTGTGTGTGTGTGTGTGTGTGTGTGTGTGTGTGTGTGTGTGTGTGTGTGTGTGTGTGTGTGTGTGTGTGCGCGCGTGCGCCATGACAATATTTCGCGGCATTATGGATTCTGGACATCACCTAACTGAAATGATGGAATTGAAATGGATTTGACCCCAACCTTTTCCTCAGGCCAACTGCTGGAGACACAGCTGTGTCCCAACGCTGTTTACGGTTCCTCACTGATTGACAATGAGATGTTGAGAAATACACAACATGTACATCTACTTCCTTCCCCATAAGGCTGATGTTGAGTCATAATAAATCACCAGACTGTCAGCGTTAAACTCCCATCCAGATGCCTTTTTCTTCATAACATTGAGCATTATTACTATTTTATTTTAATTAGTATCTTGTTGTATTGCTGTGTCGGCACAGTCTCTGTGGAACATGTCCCATCAAGATGTCACTGCTTGTACCTGTATGAGTGAGTGACAAATACACCCTCTTGATTATCTTATTTTTTTACACCAGAGACACGCTAGTTTGAAGCAGCTTCGGCACAATGCATTCCTTCAGCTGGGAGTCGAACTGAACTGACTTTTTTTTCCACGGCAGTCATATTGACATAAATAGTCGTGTAATGTTACTTCCTTCACAGGTGTTACTAACTTACTAATCTCTCAAGAACAGATTCCGACCTGCGGTGGAATCTGTCGGAGCGGTTCGTCCTAACCAGTGCGCATTGGCTAAAAGTGGGCGTGCCTTCAGATCAGGAAGTGGGCCGCGCTTTACCCAATCAAATGTAGTGGGCGGGATTCACGTGTCCATCCACCATGATTCACCCTCCCCCCCTCGAAACTAGCCGAAACTAATTTAACAATAGCGTCCTCGGAGCGGACAAAACCACGGAAAGATATTCACATTTTAAATTACTCTTTCATCATAGAAACAAGTGGGCTTATAACCAAAACCATCCATGTTCTCTGGGAGAAGTGGTGTTAGTGTTCCGTGTAGAAATATTGTTAGTGGGAATGAAAACATGGTCGCACCAACCGGAAGTGATGCGCTATAGGCAGACATGAAACCGGTGTTTCCCTGCGCTCTAGTCTAACATTATACTCCTGCCAGACTCCACAGAATATCAGAAAAGCAGAGGTCGCTGTTTTTCATTTTCTGTGGGGTCTGGCTACGCGAGACTACTAACTTACTAACGATAATAATTAAGGCTCTGTTCCATTTAGTGCAGCAGAGTCTTCCCAGAGAAATGGATGACAGAAATGTATTCAGCAGAGTTCAAAGCAGGTGGGTCCCAATTAGTGACCCCATCTTAAAGAATGGACACATACATGTGTGTATGTGTGCACATGCGCGGTGTGCATGTGTGTGGATGCAACACATGCATGTACAAGTACACATCTTCATCCCAAGCGTTTAAGCTGTTAATTCTGGTAACCGCCTTCCATTCCGACATCCCACTACTCCGACTACGTGGCTTCCGCGTGCGGTTAGGGTTAGGGTTAGGTATAGGGATACTAACCGTCTGAAAGGCGACATGTCGGAAAGCCGACACGTAACCGTTAATTCTATTCCGGTGCCTTGTCATTGAATGTCCTTTCATAGCCAGACGAATATAAAACTTTATGTCACAAGCTTAGTCAAGTTTTACAAGGTTAGTTTTATCCAAACTTCAAACCAGTTATATGCAGCAAGTCACACATCTTCTTGTCAAAAAGAATTATGTTTTTTAAGATTCCAATTTAGAGACAAAGTTAAAAGACATGAAATGGGAGCGGGGACGAATCCAATGGGAGCGTGGTCTTGTCTCTTTAGTCTGCTGGGCCGTGGCACAATTTTACACACACGCACACGCACACGCACACACGCACACACGCACACGCACACACGCACACACACACACAAAGAGGAAATTACTCATTTGGGAAAAAAAAGAAAACACACATATACTCTCACACACACGCACACGCACACACACAGACAAAGAGGAAATTACTCATTTTCAAAGAAAGCTCGCACGCGCGCACGCACATCATTTATGTTAAACAGTCAGTGGATGAAGACACAGGCAGGCAGAGAGACAAAACGATACAAATTGAAACTCTTGTGCACTTCTCAAAAGACTTCCCTCTCCGTTCCACTTGTCTGTGACAAGCTGCCAAAATCCAAATCCTCGTCTCAGGATGAGCCTGAGTCTGTGGTCTTCTAGCTGTCCTGTCACCAGAGTGGAGGTAGCTGCCAATGAAGGAGACGACATATCACAAAGCTATAGGACAAGAGACACATTTATGGATCGTGGTTATTATCCATCCATCCCTCATCACAGCAGCTCCTCTCCAACCAGGGTTGCCAGGTCTGCTTATTATAATTTCCCCGCAAGATTTTATTTGAAAATAGCCGATCTACAAGCTCACAACGCGTCACATCGCGACGCGTTGTGAGCTTGTAGATCTGCTATTTTCAAATAGCTGATGTATATGTTAAAGTGCACACGTGGCCCATAGTCGCTTCTTTTGGGCTGGTTTTCCTAGGCCTGGTTGCTTGTTTCTCTCTCAGAATCTGGCAACACTGTCTCCAACCATCTCTCTGTGTCACTGATCTATTTGGGTGACAGAAAGGCCCCTGTTTAGACTGCCAGCCAAATCCAGCCTAAATGGATGAATGAATGCTTTATTTTCTGTCTTTGTTTACAACAAATCAAAACACACGGAAAAAATCACCATCCCAAATGTACTGTACATATCCAACCAACTCACGCACAAAATCCAAATTCAATGACCGAAAAAAGGAACAGGCCGAAGCACAATTCTGCTTATTCTTTGCCTATCCTTTATATTCTTTAAATCAGATTCATGCCATATCCAGATTGGAATCCGATTTGTTTTATGAAGTCTGAACAGAAAAAAAGTCACATGGAATCCGATTTTTACAAATCAGACTTGAGCCACATTCAGAGGTGGTTTCAAATCCGATTCAAATCTGATTTCTAAAGATGCGACTCAGTATGAACGCTCTAACCTGATCTAACCCAAGTCGCATATCAAACTGTCCAAAAACGTCACTTGCAACGCGACCCGAGCGCCACTGACGCCATTACAGAGCGCGAGAAACAAAACAATAGCGCAGCATAAGTTTAACAGAAGAAATGGCGAGCAGCATTCAGTGGACAGACGTAGAAATTCAATATCTCCTAGCACACTCTGGGGGGAAGCCTCAGTACAGGTGTTTTACTTTACTTTATTTGTTTATTTGGACAGGACAGAGCACATTAATGGACGTCACATGGACGTAAATACACCGGATTTAGCAAATATGCTAATTTTCATCCGCAGTCCTCACATAAAACATAAAATCAGAAAACATACAGACAAACGGTGGAATACATTTATTTTATACAGTTTTTGTTGTTGTCGCTTGTCTGTTATGTCGCATTTCCTGAGCGTAATCAACTATAAGTCATGACTTCTACGTCGTTACCACGGCAACCAAAGCAGATATGTCGACGCAGCGCGGCTTTGGGTTGACGGTGTTTAACCCATTGAGGCCTGCGCTTCCGATTCTGCAAAATGTCTTCTAAATCCTAATGGTTTTCTGAAAAACATATATTTCTATATCAGTGGTTTTCAAACTTTCATGACAAAGACCCCCAAAATGATATGAATTTGGCCGCGGACCCCCATCTCAAAATATTTTGTTCCAGGGACCCCCAAAAGCAAAGATTTGAGTTAATGTTTGCTTATAAAATAATATATATATTCAAAGATTTGCACTCATTTTCACGATTTAAAAAAAATAGCAGATCTACAAGCTCGTAGTGCGGCACAGCTTGTATATCTGCTATTTTTGAATAGCCAAAGTGTAAAATAGTGCTTTTTAGCTCAAATAAAAAAAAGTGACACAGACACGTTCCGGGTCTAAATGGGTTAAATCAGTCTGAACACACAGATCCGTGACAGATCCAATTTGATCACTTGTAAATGCAGTGCGAGCAGTCGTGGCCTAAAGATCGGATTTGAGAAGTAAATCGGATTTGACTGGATTTGGCTGCCAGTCTTAAACGGGGCCTAAGAGGTCTTGACAGCCGGGAGAGTTCTCTTTCCACCACTGCAAGCATGTAGGATCCATATATGGGAACGGCTTGGTTCCAATGAGGATCTCGGCCTTCATGTGGAAAGTCTGTGACATGAGTCATGTAATTCTTTTTCCTAAGATATTTTTTGGGGCTTTTCTGCCTTTTCATTCATAGTACACAGTTGAGATGGAGACGGGAGCGACACGCAGCAAAGGTCGTTCAGGCTCGGGCGGGAATCGAACCATGCGATTCGCCGTCACACTGCAATAGAGCCTAAATGTGGTATGCGCCTTATGACTCGAGATATGAGATTTCAGCCCGATCAAAGCCACAATGATCCCCATTATGAAGTCAAATATCCTACAATAATTCTAGTAACCTCTGTCTGTAGTGGTGAAGCTACCCGGTTCTCCTCAGTGGCTGGAGCAATTGCTCTGATTTTGCACACAGCCATTGACCATTACCATCTGAACTTAACTGTGAAGCCGTTTTTCAATTTCATCAAATCTCAGCTTCTTATTAGCGTTTATGTGTGAAAGAATGTCGCCTCCCGGGTTGCCAGATCATGTGCGCATATCCCCCCACGGATGCGTCGACCGGGTATGGTCTAGTTATAATAATATGAATGAATGAATTATTATTAATAGTATGATATATAACTATAAAACCTAATGTGAAAATAAATTTAGTGGCGGTACTTCTGTTGACTACTGGCAGTGTGCACAAGAAATGTGGCACTGTGATCGGTCCGGCGGTTTGTGAGATTAGTTCCAGAAACACAGACACACACCCCCCCACACACACACACACACACACACACACACACACACACACAGTCAGACGGCTCAACCTCTGGGGAGCCATATGCTGTCAAAATATTGCATTTCTAGATGCTTTGCTGGAGTTTGAACCTCTAGCATTTAGGGAACATGTGGAAAGGACGACGGGCATCCAGTAGAAACATGTCGTGTGATCAGTCAGCACTCAGCAGTGTGCACTGGATGTGCTCTGATAATCCTGTTATGTTGTATTTCGTCTCTGTCGCGTGGAAACCTCATTATGTCTAAAACTGTCATTTTTCAGGATTCAAATGCAAAAAATGGCAAAAGTAGCAGATCTACAAGCTCAAAACGCGTTGCGTTTCAAGCTTGTGTATCTGCTACTATTGATACGTTTGTGTGGCGTTGTAGTATGATCAAGTTGGGCGTTAATTTACACAAAAAAAGACAAAAAGCTGGAATATGGAGATGAGAGGTTTCTGCCCGACAACAGCGATTTAGTCTAGCTGTAACAACACAGACCTGGGTCTCATCCCAGAACCCCTGATGACAAATGGAAGCTGCATCAGACACAACACGGTGTAAACAGAATCCAGGACATTTTCCAACGCTCTTGTTTGTCCAATAGTGATCAGTGGAAAAGTGGCTGCAAAGTACTGTAGTTTGCCTCGTCTCCTGTGCCAGAGTTTACATCCATCCAGGTTTTATTTGTTCTTTCAAGTCGCGTCCTCCATGGTGTTGTTTGAAAATGAGAAGGACTCCCTCTGAAGGCTTTTAATGTGAAAGTTAAATCTATTGTTTGAAAATTAGAAGGACTCCCTTTGAATGCTTTTAATGTGAAAGTTAAATCTATTGTTTGAAAATTAGAAGGACTCCCTTTGAATGCTTTTAATGTGAAAGTTATGAGGAAAAACATCACATGGATGCAACTGGGACGTATCATCAGTGTTGTAGCCTGGGGTCATAGGGTGTTTCGGGTCTCGCAACATACACCCTCACCCAGGTGACCCAGCCAGGGTTGATCAAGCCCCGACTTACGTCCCAGTAGCTACCCACGGTCAGTCCTACAGGGCAAGACAGGGCCACTCAGTCCGCTTCTCCGGAAGTACTCTGCCGGGACTCGGGGAGGCTCTGGCACGTGAAGGGACTAGGCTCTGTGGGTTGACTCCTGGCTGGGCTCCTCCTTCGTCTCACCAGGTCCAGGACCTGAGCACTGCGCCAGATCCGCTGCACCGCCTCGATCCAAACATTTCCTTCTGGCGTGATGGTTCCTTGGGCCGTGGTGGTACTGCAGGCTCCACTTGCGGATTGATTGAATGGCCCTCCTAAAGGCCTCACCGCGGGTTTGTTGGGCTTCTTCCTCACGGAAGACACAGCATGGGGCGCCAACCCATACTGCTCCCGGGATGCCGTCTACATTCCGGCTGTCACCAGTCTCTCCTGTGGTCACCAAACTATTCCTGGTTGTCACATAGTCTATTCCTAAATATATTGTTTGAAAATCAGAAGGACTCCCTTTGAATGCTTTTAATGTGAAAGTTAAATATATTGTTTGAAAATTAGAAGGACTCCCTTTGAAGGCTTTTAATGTGAAAGTTAAATATATTGTTTAAAAATGAGAAGGACTCCCTCTGAAGGCTTTTAATGTGAAAGTTAAATCTATTGTTGTTTGTGTACTTTGGATGGTAGTCAACGTCTGAATTTTCTGGTCCCTGAGGGAGGGTGATTGTTTGTGCAGCTGGTAGCCTGGCATGGCCATACTAATAATATGAGTCTGGCCATGCCAGGCTACTCAGTGATATTATCACTGCGTAGATATAAGTCTGGAATCTCTGTGTGAAACCTGCATTTCCGAGGGGCAAATTAAAAAAATGCACCTGGTGAGTGGTGATAAACCCGACCCATATTTGCATACTGGGCCCTAATTGGTCCCTAGCTCACAACTTCGGAGGGAGAGAAATCCAATTTCTATTGAGAGGGGCCAGACCTAATCTGCCGTAACCGTAACCTCTTTCATCATGCATCTCGGTAGCCAATCACAGCACGTCCTGCGAAGTGACGTGCTTACATTTTTTACATTATTATTAATTTCATCATGCGTCTCTCTAGCCAATCACAGCGCGTCTGCGAAGTTTGAAGTTAATATCATCATGTGTCTCGCTAGCCAATCACAGCACGTCCTGCAAAGCTTAGCCTATGGGCGTGTTTTCCACAGCATGGCAACACAGCGAAAGACACATTTTCACGACGGAAAGAAAAACTTTCACCACGGATGGGTCCTAAACCCTCTTATAGGAGCGGTTGCACCGCTCAAAAATACATTAAAATACAAAACACATGACAGTAACATATACAGTACATTACATAAAAACAAGCGCCCCCTTATCTTTCATAGACTAGAACCCTCTTTAGGGGAACTAATAGACAAGCCTTTATCTGTGGTTTAAAAGACCTCAGATTGGTTGTCAGTTTGACACTGGTTTCGAGGCCGTTCCACTGTGTGGCTCCTATGTAAGTAAATGATCCTTTGCACACTTTACTGTTAAAAGCAGGATGGCTCACATTTGCTACACTGGCTCTAGTGGAAAGAATGGTTTACTTAGTTTACCTGAGTAAAACAATTAGTCCTATTTAAAAATATGGGGACCTTGCCATATACAGTATGATCTTATGAACCATGGTCAATCTGGCCAGGAACTGCATCCTGAAGCCTGGTAGTTCTAAGGATGCCGAAGAGATGCTGAAGAACTTTTTGGGTCGTGAACCCAATCAGGAAGCGTTCCTCCTGAGCAAAGGACTAACATTTCCAAGTGTTCAGTTCATCCCCAGTAAGCGGGGAATATGACCTAACAAGGACGCTGCAGTCTGTTTGCGTTTCCCCCATACCTCCCAGAATATCGACGTCCTCCACTGCCGTGCCCAGTGGTGGACAAAGTACACAAATGTTTTACGTAAGTAAAAGTATCAATGCTGCAATGCAGAAATACTCTGTTACAAGTAAAAGTCCAGTAATCGAAATGTACTTGAGTGAAAGTACAAAAGTATGAAAATACACTTAAAATACCAAAAGTAAAAGTACTCAGTATGTAGAATGTCCCAAAACGCGTTGCATCGCGTCGTCAGCTTGTGTAGGCTATTTTCAAATAGCCAAAGTTTAAATAGGGCTGAAGTGGTAAATGTATATTTTGTAATAATAATCAAAATCTACAACGAAACTACTTAAGTTTTCAAATAATTGTAGTGGAGTCAAAGTACAACATTTGCCTCTGAGATGTAGTAGAGTGGAAGTAAAAGTATTAACATTTAACGTAAAAGTACCTAAAATGTTACTTAAGTACAATGCTTACAGTAAGTAAATGTACTTAGTTACTTTACACCACTGGCCGTGCCCAAATATGGATATCTATGGACATCTATGGCATCACGTGGCATGTTTAATGTCTGTACTGTACTGTAGCACCATAATATGGAATTATAGTTGTTCTACATCATGGACATCACAGCAAAAATCAATAAAAGGAACGGCAAACCTTTCAGCTAGACTTTAGCTCTCAAAGCTGTCTTTGACATCGCAGACAGTCTAAAGTGAATCTCTGAACTGCATTCCTTTACTTAGAAGACATCATTAACATCTTTAAGTGTTCTGACCTTTGGAAGTCATTGCTGCCACACCTTTTGATCCAAACACAGAGGGAGGTACAGAGAAATCCTTTCATTTTTCAATCTACTCCCGACCAAAAGTGTAACATCCAAACAGACTCACAAAAATCAAAGTACGTTGTAATTGATTTCCACAAACATGGGAGCTACAGGAGAGGTGGATTTCAGCAGCCCTAGTCGGGTTCGCACCGAGAACCTCCTGCGCTGGGATCTGAGCCCTGAACAGATCCAGCAGATGTCTGACGAGCTCATGGCCAAGACCAAGAAGGTAAATGACTCCGTGGGTTCCCTAGACCTGGACAGTGTCACCTTAAACAATACCCTGAAGGCCCTGAATGACCTGGAAGCTGAGTACACTGTCCAGAGGAACATGCTAACCTTCTCCAGGTATGTGTCTCCCAGTGAGAAGGTGAAGGCCGCCGGCGCATGTGCATATGAGAAGCTGAGCAGGTTTGACGTGGTCAGTAGAATGAAGCATGACGTCTACCAGAGGATTCTTGCTCTGGGATTGAAGGTGGATAAAGACTTTACCGCGGAGGATAAGAGATACATGGAGAGACTGCGCCCGGAAAAGGAGAAAAAAAGGGATGGAGTGCATCTCCCCAAAGACAAACCAGACAAGATCAAATGCACTAGTTTGACCTTCAGCAGGGATGAACTAGGAGGTCTTCCTGAGAACTTCCTGAGCTCTCTGGAGACCGATGGCGATAAGCTGAAGATCATGCTGTCTTACAACAACTATTTCACCACCATGATGAAATGCTTTGTCCCTGAAACACGCAATAACGTTGGGAAAGCATTTTACTCTTTGCATGGCTGCAAAACCTACGCTGACTTTGTCCTGAAGACAAGCATGGCAAAGTCTGCCAAGAAGGTCTCCATCTTCCTGGAGGAGCTGGCCCATAAGCTGAAGCCACTGGGAGACAAAGAGAGAACAAATCTCCTCAAACTAAAGGAGAAGGGGTGTCGGATCAGAGGTCTGCTATTCAATGGGGAGCTGAATGAATGGGATGTGTCGCACTACATGGCCCAGGTGAAGAACCAGTATGGAGTGGATCACAACCAGTTGAGGGAGTATTTTCCCTTGGAGGTTGTGACCCAGGGTCTGCTGGATATCTGCCAGGACCTGCTGGGTCTGTCGTTCAGCCTGGTGCACGGCGCCCCCGTGTGGCATCCCGATGTCACTCTGTACTGCGTCACCGACCTCTCCTGTGGACAGACGGTCGGACAGTTCTACCTTGACTTATTCCCCAGGAAGGGAAAGGACCTCGGATCAGGTCTAGCTGGATTTTGCTTCCCGCTGCAGCCGGGCTGTCTGCTGTCTGACGGGAGCAGACAGATGGCTGTCGCTGCCATAGTGACAGAGTTCAGCAAACCCACAGCCTACGCCCCCTCCCTACTGAAGCATGACGATGTGGTGACGTACTTCCATGAGTTTGGTCACGCCATGCACTACCTCTGTGCTCAGGCTGACTACGCTGCGTTCAGTGCATTCAACACGGAGACAGACTTTATAGAGGCTCCCTCCCAGATGCTGGAGAACTGGGCTTGGGAGAAGGAACCACTACAGAGAATGTCTAAACACTACAAGACGGGAGCTCCGATTCCTGACGACCTGCTGGACAAACTCATCGAGTCTCGTCGCGCCAACATCGGTATGGTCTACCTGAAGAAGATAGTCGAGGCTAAATTGGACCTGGCTCTTCACACCCAGACTGGTTTGGACCCGGCTAATGAATGCTCGAGGCTCAGCAAGGACATCCTGGTAGTCCCTGCTTCTCAAGGGCACATCCTATCGGCTGTCTGTCACCAAACGGAAGGCGGCCGCGGTGCCAAGTTGTATCGCTACCTGTGGGGTGAGATGTTGTCCATGGACATGTTCTACAGCCGTTTCAAAGAGGAAGGAGTCGTGAACCCCAAGGTGGGTTTGGACTACAGGAACTGCATCCTGAAGCCCGGTAGTTCTAAGGATGCCGAAGAGATGCTGAAGAACTTCTTGGGTCGTGAACCCAATCAGGAAGCGTTCCTCACGTTCCTCCTGAGCAAAGGACTAACATCTCCAAGTGTTCAGTTCATCCCAGGTGGAGAGGGACTTTCCACATCAAAGCAAAAGAAAAGAAAGAGGAATAATAGGGTCTTGATTTGTTTTGGTTTGAATAAGCAATACAACCACACGGTTACAGCAGTTTGAGGATAACACAAGAAAGTCCTGGGACTTATTTCCATTACAAGTTAAATATACTTTAGAATACAAAACACATGACAGTAACATATACAGTACATTACATAAAAACAAGCGCCCCCTTATCTTTCATAGACTAGAACCCTATTTAGGGGAACCTTTTCTAATAGACAAGCCTTTGTCTGCTGTTTAAAATACCTCAGATTGGTTGTCAGTTTGACACTGGTTTCGAGGACGTTCCACCGTGTGGCTCCTATGTAAGTAAATGATCCTTTGCACACTTTACTGTTAAAAGCAGGATGGCTCACATTTGCTACACTGGCTCTGGTGAAAAAATGGTTTACTTCGTTTACCTGAGTAAAACAATTATTTAAAATCACACCCTGTGTGAACTGAGCGGTGCTATCTAAAAACTCACTTAAAAAAAACTTTTTTAAGTGGTTGGTGCTATTTATAGGTTATTAATTTCATCATGCGTCTCGCTAGCCAATCACAGTACAGCACAGCCAATCAGCCAATCACAGTACAGCGAAAGACACATTTTCGCGACTACACCGCTCAAAAATGACACAGATTATTTTCCCTGTCTATATGGGTTAATTGACATTCCTGACGTATGTGCACAGGTTTGTTTGTGCACACGGAAATGTGTATCATAGGCATTAAATGAAGGTGAGGAACGCAGCTGGTGTATTTGGTGTTGCGTGACGTACAAATGAAGAGCGCTGGATTCAACCCTGGGACGTCACTCTGTCAAATTCAGACTGACAGCAAGTTGAATGGAATGTCACTGGTTCCTCTACTGTTCACACGGTGTGGAGAGGATGCGACGTGTTGTGTGTGGAGCCTTCGGAGGCCATTTTCACTCCATAAAAATATACATTAGTATGTTTATTGATCTATTATGATTGGCAGTGGGCCAAATCACAAGGCCCCCTGAAAATGTTATTACCCCACACTGTGTGTGTGTGTGTGTGTGTGTGTGTGTGTGTGTGTGTGTGTGTGCGTGCGTGCGTGCGTGCGTGCGTGCGTGCGCGATCAGAGGATAATGTTAGCGGTTAATACAATAACCGCTGTAGCCTAGTTTGGGCTGTTGAGGCATGCTCTATTTAAAAAGGTTCATACATAATAAAAAACCACAACGGGCATTTCTGGAATTCAGTTTATTTTCCTGTGGGGTAATTATAGTTAATTCATATCTCCATGCAGTCGGTATGCAAATGATGGAGTAAGGACCCCATTCAGAGAATGGCCCGAAGTCATGTCCTCCCATAACAAATAGCGGCTCGCATGTAGTTTAAAACCCTGGTGCTAGCCTATAGGGCAGTGAAAGGAACAGCTCCTTCTTACCTCCGGGCTATGGTCGATGCTTACACCCCTGCCCGACCACTTCGGTCTGCCGCCACGGGGCGACTGGTTGCCTCGTCGCTCAGTGGTCCTTCTGGACGATCTACACGGTCACGACTTTTTTCTGTTTTGGCCCCACAGTGGTGGAATGAACTTCCCACTGATGTCAGGACAGCAGAGTAACTGGCCATCTTTCGCCGCAGGCTGAAAACCCACCTCTTCAGGAAACACTACCCTTCCTCTTTGCCTTGCCTACTTGTTGTTAACTAGTTGTACGAGCTCTTGTTTTATTGTTTTACTGGATCTTGTTTATTCAATACATTTATTTGTCTTAGCTCTTGCTCATTTGATTTTCCTATTCGTCTCATCTGTTTAAGCAAGTAGGTAGCTGATATATTGCACTTTCACCTTAGCGCTAGGTGTACTCTTAGTTGCTTGTTTTAGAAGAGAATGCACTTAAGACTTCTGGTGATTACTAGTAGTTTCGTTCCCTACCTATGTTGAATGCACTTATTGTAAGTCGCTTTGGATAAAAGCGTCTGCTAAATGACTGTAATGTAATGTAATGTAATGTAATAAGGAATGATTTGTATGGAGTCAGAACAGTCTCATAATGAGTGAATGCACAAGTCCTAATGAGTGAATGCACAAGTCTTGGTTTGTATTCACACACTCTTGGTTTGTATTCACACACTAGATTTTTGAATGAACAAGTTCTGGTTTGCATGTGTTTTTTTGGTTCAGCACTACAAATGCGATGCTTTGCGTTCGTGTTTCAAGTCCACAGGTTCGTGTTTCAAGTCCACAGCTTTAAATCCACAGTCTGTGTATTAAATTCACAGTTTGTATTTTGTGTTTCTAATCCACAGCTCTAAATCCACAGTTTGTATATTAAAGTCACATTTATATTTTGTGTTTGAATTCCACAGTTTAAAATTCACAGTTTGTATTTTAAAGTCACATTCCAGATGCTCTGCTTCACAAATATAATTCTCTATTTATCTCCAAAACACTCAATTTACAAACACAAATCGGTTGGTGTGCATTTGCACACTGCTTCTCTGTGGTGGATCTCCTCTGTGCACGCACAAATCTTTTTGAGACTGACCTGACGGTGGGCGTAGACGAACGTCGTCATTGGCTGATAAATCTGTCAATCAAAATCATGATTCTGATTGACAGGTTCATCAGCCAATGAGACGGGTTCGCTTTCAGCCAATCATAAGTGCTCTTACGTTTCTGGAGTGGACATATATCTCAACACTGTCCAATATGTTGTGAACTTACTTGAGGCAACATCATAATGAGATGCCGGGTGTGTCAAATATGAGCTTTTAGTTTTAGGAAAGCTTCCAAATAAAAATAAAATTGTCTAGAACATTGTACTGCAGTGTTGTTGTTCAAGGGACTTTAAGAAGTATTAAACACTTGCAAGGTTAGCTTTTTTTCCATCTACATGTTTCATGTCACAGAGTCCACCCTTGACTTTAGACCATGGACGTTTTCAAACAAGCCTGTCCTGGTAAGGGATTGCTAGTGCCGATAATTAAACATTTATAAGTCATACAGTAGTGATGGGGAATTTAAATGTCATGAAATGGAACTTCACTTGCTATTCACTCTGAACATTATCGTTCACCATTGTATTTCATTGTATATCGTTCAACATTGTTTTTCCTTTTATAGTCTGTGTGAACTCTTCCATCCACTTGACTTAGAATGACAAAATATAGTGCTCAGTGTGCCCCGTTACTTGAACTGACACAGCTATGACCAGGCCAGTGGTGACTAGATTTAAATTCCTGGTGTCCATTTAGTTCATAGAAAAGTTCTATAAAGTTTAATGCTCTATAACTTGTGAAACACCCAATTCACACCCAGAGAGAACCCAGATCTGCTTATACAATTTTGTCTGCTCATTAATTTCAAGAAATTGGTACTGAAGATCTGAGAACCCTGTAACTGAACACTAATGATTACCATGTGGATATAAAGCTTTTTAACACATGAACAAAATAAACACTGATGACTTAAACGTGTAGGACAGGTATGAAACAAGTACGATAAGTAAACGTTTTCCAATTGACGTGAGCAGTAGTTTCATAGGTGCACGGCCAGGATTGTAAACATCTAATCACATGGATGTATAGACGGGGGGGCAATGTAAAGGGAATGACCTCACTCCCCTAGTTTCATTACTTCCAACTTCACTGTTAATCTTGGATGAAATTGGTATCCCAACCTGAGAATGCTATTTTTTACTTAAGAGCTGCAGCGACAGAACTGTTACTGAATAAATACCATCAATATAATAATTTGGGAATATACCGTACATATTAACCAGCTTCGCTTACACCTCCTTTAATCTGTCCATTGCTTTGGGACTGGCAGGTGGAACATTATAGGACAAAGTTTAACACCAACCTTTATTGAAATTATATGGTATACACCTTAACAATTGCAGTTATAAAGCTGCATTTTTTAAGTTCACTGATCCAGACCAAGTTTCAAGGTTGTACTTTGTGTAGAGGTACTTAAGAGTTTGTGTGTAGCTACATAAGAGTAAAACGTATTTTTGTTTGGCTTCCTTCAGACAATGCAGCAGCATAGATAACAAGAGTGACTTGTGTACACAAGAGTGTCTCAATTTAAACAGGGTTTTTGACTGTTCAGTATACACTATTGCTACGGCCCTTTAAAAAAAAAATATATATATATATATATTTTAAACACAAAATGCAGCAAGTGTTTTTATACACCACAAAATCATGCTGAATATTGTTGCTGTAGTACCCCAACAGTCTATTTGGGGTGTTTGCATTTGAATAATCTAGGTAGCTACCTCAAAGGTTTGACTGTATTGGGTAACACTTCCTGTACCCTGCTAATAAACAACACATTACCTTTAACTGCCAGTGAATGTACCATTCGGAGATACTGACCCGGACAACATTTTAAATTCAAGGGAATAGAACTTTACAGAAGGTTTTTTTTTTTCTCTCTCTTTTTTTTTTTACACAAATGAATTCCCTTTTAAATTCAAATAAAATATTTAAAAAATGAAATGAAAATAAATGACAAACAAATATATGACAAGGCTTAAAAACCTTTTAGAATGAACTTAAACCACAATAGGCCTACCCAAATAACCCAAATACTCATGCATGTGCAAAAACAAACTGTTTTTTCCCCAAATAAAACACTTGACCAAAACTAAATGATATACCTAGAAAAAAAAATATATATACACACACACACACACACAGGAGTCATGTATCAAAATTGCAACAAATCAAGTAGTTTAAAAAAAAAAAAGATCTGTTCCCCATCACTCTCCCTGACTTTTACTTCACCTTTCTTTAACCCTCATTTAATTAAAGCTGCAAAAATAACACTTTAACCATGAACTTAACCCATAATAACCGTGAACTTGACAGTAACTTTAAACCATTAACACACTGTGGGCCCACACACCCACGCACATCCACCCCACGTTGCAGGCCTGCGAGACGTTCCGGCGATGCGGTGATTCTGGTCCTCAGTAACTCCAACAGATAGTTCTTTGTTGACACAGTACTTGCAGAGTCTTCAAACAGTACTTGCAATGGAAAACATTTCTCTGATACAGTACTTGCAATGGAAAACATTTCAAACGGCAACAGAGCTGGACTCTCTGTCCAGAACAGTCTTTTCCAAGCAGATGTCTCGATAATGGCGTAGTTCTCCGGCCAGTTGACCACACGCTCCGCTGGCAAACACTGACACACTTGTACCCAACAATGTACTGAGGCCTTTTTACATTTCTTATTTCTCCAAATACATTCTTCTCAGTCCTTCCTCTCTCTACCTTCTTCCGCTCTCTCCCACGGGCAATTGTTACTCTGGAACCCCTCGCATCCAATCCACTGCACCCACTCATACAACATAAAACCACTCCGTAGTCTTTGCTTAGTTAACGTTTTATATTAAATATGAAAACCAAATACCTTAGACCTGTTTGACTCCTTATCAAAACCTAATATGAATAGATAACTCTGCTAACCACTTTAAAAAGAAAATACATCACTTTCAAGTTTACTGGCATTAGTTTGGTTTTTCTCTCTCTTAATTACTATATTAATAAGTCTGAAACTAATTTATGTTAACCCTTTACTCTCCTCATTGATCAAATTATTACAGCATGTGAAAGAAGACACTGAAACAGCCAGTCCTGGTTGGTGGAGTTCAGAGTAGCTTGATACCAGGAGTGGCAAAGATCAGTGACACGGCTCATTTCTTCTTCAGTAAGATCTGCTTTCTTGAGCTACAACAGGGACACATCACAAAAGGGGACCAAATTTATTTAGGTAGAAAGTTGCCTCCAGGAGGCATTCCACAAAAAGGGCAAAAGTTGAATTTCAAATAGTCAACATTTGGAGTACATCAGAGGGACACACAAAGCTTGTTAAAATTTGCCAACACTGACCAATTCACTTATCCGTTTGATGCATGTGATGACAAACATGGTGTAAAACTCTGTGTAAGACATGCTAAATTGTAACCGTTACCCACCAAACCAATAGTTTCACGATGGTCAAGATCAGCAACATCCTCTAGGGTCAGAGCTGCTGCTGCAGTTTCGGTTCCACCCCTGGTCAACAGTGTCACGACAGCGAAACTGAGTGTGAGACTAGCAGAATGTCAAAAGAAAATGTAAAAACAAAGGGGAGATGGCAGTGCCCCATTTAATGGCAGTATATGGCATGAACACTAGGCACACAACGACAGGATACTGGATATAGTTTCATTAAGTAGGGTGCAAATACCGTCATACAAAATAGGATACCAGGTAAACATCAAACATAGGAAGTGTGTGCGCCAATATACCAACCTTAATTAATACTGAAGCCAGTCTTCAGCTTCTGCATGGCAATTGACAAACATGTCGATTGACGTCTTCACCATTCATGTTGTCGGAACAACTGACATGAAGGTCCTGAGAATTCAGCTCCTCTTGGAACTGAAGGTGCTGGCAATTCCTCTCCACTTCTGGTCCTGGCTGCTTCCCTAGGCAGCCCAAATAAAAAATGTAAAATCATAACTCATTTTCATGACTATTTCAAAATAAGTCCTTGCTTGTCCAGCTGGTCCCAAGCAAGCTGGTCGCAAGAAATATTTATCTGTAGATAACATTGTCAAATACAGTAATGACATTATTAATTTAAAGTGTGTTTGTGCAGTGTACATAAAGTACATGTGCCAACATGTACAAACACATCTTTTTATCTGAATCTATAGTCAAAACGTCTTACCATTCACCACACATACTGGCATGAAATGGAAGGACATCTATTTGGTATTCTCTCTGACAGATTGGGCAAACCTGCAAAACAAAGAAAGCAAAAGAGAATGATACAAAAACAGAGTCCGAGTTAATGAACCTCAGACATACGATATTGTCTAGCAATAGTAATATAATTCTATGATCCAAAATGAGTATATTGTGTGTTCCATAACAAAACAGCATGCCCATTTATAACTTTAAGCATCATATCATTATGAAGTGAAACTTATGATTACTTCCTATGGAATATAATGAATAAGCCTCGATTACCTCACAAGACTCTCCCATCTCTATGGAGTCTTCAATCTCAGCAGTAGGAAGGTCTGCGTCAGCTGTAGAACGGCGCACTGGCTCCTCAATAATCGTGCAGTCTTCGTCAGGAGATGCCTCGGATTTACTCTCCTAAAAAAAAAGACAGAGCTAGAGACAATCAAACACTCATTTGCACACAAAAGAGAAAAAATAACTTCAGAAATTAGAGGAAAGCTGTACAGCTTACGTTCAAAGAGCAAGCCCGCAGATGCAACGGCAACATCTGCAAAGATGTAAGATTCCCACACGTCAGGCAGTTTGCCTTCGGCATCTTAGTGGTGTACCCCCCAGGGGCCTGTAAAATCCGCCTCTCGCCATGACTGGCATGCTCTGGCCTGTGTAGCGTCGCCAACTCGCCACAACTTCCTCCACCGAGGGAGCTAGCTTCTTTGGCGCAGGTGGGTTGTTGGCCGGACTGGTGAGCCGTGGGTCATGGGTTCGACTCCGGCTCAGGGCGTTGCACTTCTCGGCCGTTACACCTGCCTGGACTGGAGGAATGGCCTGCCCCACTGTAAGAGCTGTCTGGAAGCTGCCTCTTGCCATGCTCTGGCCTGCCTGGACTGGAGGAATGTCCAGCACTTGTGAGCTGCCTCTGGCCATGACTGGCCTGCTCTGAACCCATGGCTAGATGAGATGGTCCCTGTAACTAGGGGGAGAAAATAAGATTTATATAAGGCACTGACAGTAGAGTATGAGGCACATGATATAAATCACAATATAGCAATATAGATCCTCAAATGTTGTTCTATCAAATGCAGCATTATAATTAAAAAGTACATGATGTTACTTTATTTTGCTCAGCTGCTGATTAGGCTACTACCCATAAAATACATAAATAAAAAACAGTCTTAAGTAATGTAAAGTATACTTGATGTGAACATGCACGGTACATCATTAACAGTCTTAAGTAATGTAAAGTATACTTGATGTGAACATGCACGGTACATCATTAACAGACTTAATTTTATCTTTCAACTTCTTGTTTCTGCCCCAAAACGATTAGTTATACAGGTTTTGCAGCAATTTGTAGTAATTGTAGAAATATTAAACCTTAATGTCAAATGTTTAAGCATGTTCTAATCCAGGGGTCTTCAACAGGGGGTCCTCAAAGTAACTACAGGGGGGCCGTCAAATGTTCGTGATTGGATTTATTATCAGTTTTCATTAAGCACTTGAACCCTAGCATCCCTATTCTGAGGAGAACTTTAACCAAATATAGCCAATCTACAGTGAGCTTGTAGATCGGCTATTTTCGGCAAAGAGGTTTGGTGTGAAAAAGGATCAGACCAAGTACAGAGTGAAAGGTCAGGTGTACTAAGTATTGACAGTTTTAAAATACACATTAA
This sequence comes from Gymnoscopelus microlampas, assembly GCF_963454915.1. Lineage (NCBI taxonomy): Eukaryota > Metazoa > Chordata > Actinopteri > Myctophiformes > Myctophidae > Gymnoscopelus > Gymnoscopelus microlampas. Next base: position 37,589,470 of record NC_139956.1, on the reverse strand, counting down.
CATGAATCCAACATGATAGTGCAACATCTATGAAATCTATGAAAAAGTTTAACCTGCAACACAATTTTATGCAATATGTAGTGGGGGTCTCTTACTCCCTTCTTCATCTCTCTCTCTTAACTAGGGGGTCCTTGGCATTGAAAACGTTGAAGACCCCTGTTCTAATCATGTATACTTTAAAAACATTTTCCAAATTTTACACTTTTTTAGATTTTGGACAAAATAGTCCATTTTACATCGAGGTGCCCAGATGTCCCTAGTGCCCACCTATCCTGTTACCTTGCAGACCCTACAGTACAGTTCAGTTTTGAACCTGTCACAAAAAAAATATATATATATTAAAATCCGCGGTTTATAAACAAAGACGAGCCCTCATACTGTTTAGGTTTGTCTTCTGTGATTTCAATGACAATAATGAGGTGCGGTGTCACGCTGACACCTGTAACCTGTAGAAATATGCTACCATATGCGTCACTCACAGCCAGGAAACACCCCCTAGTTACATCTTTCTACGGGTCACGTGTTTCAATATAACACCCACCCCACCAGAGGGTTTTTTATATTTCGATAATATAATCCAACTCTTATCTTAACACATTGCCTGCCAGAGTTTTTTCAGATTTTTAGCTGTTGCCTGCCAGGGTTTTGCCATGTTTTTGGTACCTGTTCGCGTAGCCACAGATTTTTTTCCTCCAGTATGATTGATCCCCAGATGGTTTCTAATCACAGATGAGATTCAGGTGTGGTTTCACAAATGTCAACGAGGTCATTTTGACCTCGTTGACATGTTTGGTTGATGTTTCAATATAGCTCAAAAGCAGTAGTTTTAAACCAAAAAACAAAGTGAATTGTTTGTCCGTTTGAATTTTAACATTGAAGTGAATGGAGCAGCAAATCTTCGAACATTTTTAGCTCCTAATCTGTTCATAATTCGACAAGGGTTGAAATTATAAAAAAATGCAAAAAAAAAAAAAAAATTTTTTTTTTGAAAAAAAATTTTTTTTTTTCCCTTTTTTCCAAAGACGTATATATACGTCATTGGCAGGCAACAGCTGATTGCTAAATGACGTATATATACGTCTTAGGCAGGCAATGTGTTAATCAACTTACACTTCGCTTGTAAAACAAGTATTTCCCTCATGTGAAGACAAATACCATGAATTTGAGGCTTAAACCCAACGTCGGCATGCCATCATCATCATCATCATCATCATCTGTTACGTGGCTAAGCAGAATGCTTCAACTTATTATAATTCAATAACATTAGATGATTTACAATGAGGGGATAATAACATAAATGTGTTACTTACAGATTCACGTTGTTAACCACTACTTCCAGCAGCATTCTTCATATTGTTTCTCAATCCCTGCCCCAAACTTCTGTCGTGTCCGCCATTACGCCCCCTTTGCTTTCTACTCTGCGCAGCCAGGTGCAGAGAATAGATATATGACTGTTTGATTGCCGGAGAAAATGTAACAGCACTTATGATTGGCTGAAAGGGAACCCGTCTCATTGGCTGATGAACCTGTCAATCAGAATCATGATTTTGATTGACAGATTTATCAGCCAATGACGACGTTTGTCTACGCCCACCGTCAGGTCAGTCTCAAAAAGATTTGTGCGTGCACAGAGGAGATCCACCACAGAGAAGAAGTGTGCAAATGCACACCAACCGATTTGTGTTTGTAAATGAGTGTTTTGGAGATAAATAGAGAATAATATTTGTGAAGCAGAGCATCTGGAATGTGACTTTAGAATACAAACTGTGAATTTTAAACTGTGGATTTGAAACACAAAATACAAACTGTGAATTTTAAACTGTGGATTTCAAACACAAAACACAAACGTGACTTTAATACACAGACTGTGGATTTAAAGCTGTGGACTTGAAACACAAACACAAACTTGAAACACGAACGCACGAAACACGAAAGCTGTGGACTTGAAACACGAACGTGGACTTGAAACACAAACACAAACACGAAACACATGCAAACCAGAACTTGTTCATTCAAAAATCAAATGTGTGAATACAAACCAAGACTTGTGCATTCACTCATTATGAGACTGTTCTGACTCCATAGATTTGTATCCTTCACACAAACACATGTAATGTTCCTTTCGTGCACGGTGCAGCCGTGCAGGAACACTGGCAGCAGATACATGATTTGTTCTTAACCTGATGCTTTGAGTTGAGTGGCGGTGGACATTCACAAGCTCTACCACTCACAATCACTAACTATACTCCCATCTCTCTGTTGCAAAGCCATCTGTATCACATGCATGCATCGCTGAGTGGGGGATTCAAGTGACACTCTGAGCACATTCAACATGCATGTTGGGGGGGGGGGGGGTGGATTAACTAGACACATGCTCACTGGAAACCGGGGGGGTTGGACATGCCTTCAGCCCCCCGAGGACGCTATTGTTAAATGAGTTTCGGTTTGTTTCCAGTGGGGAGCGAGCCGCACACATGTAAATCCCGCCCACTACATTTGATTGGGTATAGCACGGCCTGCTTCCTGATCTGAAGGCACGCCCACTTGTAGCCAATGTGCATAGGTTCTCAATGCGGCTCCCGACAGATTCAAGCGCAGCCATGAATCTGCTCTTGAGAGATTAACAGCCTGCTAGCGAGTGTTGAGTGCACGTGACTGAGGCTAGACCTACGTAGCATAATGGCTAGACTGTATGAGCAATGTGCAAAATTGTGGGAAGTTAGTGGTACTTTCTATAATGTACAGAAGTAATATAACATTCATAACGTGAAGGAAAATGATGGCAGTGATTTCACAAACGTTCAGGATTTTGTAATCGTACGAGAACAGCACCTCTTCTCTTGAACTCCTCTTTTTCTTTCATCTCGCTCATCTGAGTTAGAATCCACTTTAACTTCTTGGTTCTGTTTCACAGACGTCTGGGTAAGAACACACTTTACCTCTGGGTTCCTTTTGCACATATTCACACCCACAGATATGAATCTTATAGGCAGACCCTCCAGAAAAACGTGGGCAAAAATCCTTGATTATGCGGGCTAAAATATTTGATTATGCAGGCTAAAATCTTTGATTATGCAGGCTAAAATCTTTGATTATGCGATGAAATATGCTGGGTTTTTATGTGATTTTATCCGGTGAAATTGTGTGAAGGTGCAGAATATGCAGAAAGTTGTGAAAAGTTGAGAAATATGCATAATGCATAATTATTAGGGCTGGGACTCGATTAAAAAAAAAAATCTAATTAATTAGAGGCTTTGTAATTAATTAATCTAAATTAATCGCATTTTAATCGCACATCAATATTTGACCTGAGATCAATGAAAAAAAATGTTTTCAAATGGATTTTGGTAAACGTCTTTAAGTACATGTACTCAAGAACTGTACTTAAGTACAATTTTGAGGTATTTGCACTTGACTCTCGAATACGCCTATTTCCAATTTTTTAATACTTTTACTTCTACTCCAGTAACTCCACTATATCTCAGAGGCAAATATTTTACTTTTAAACTTATTTTAAAACTTTAGTTACAAGTTACTTTGTAGATTTCGATTAATATTATAAAACATAGAGTAACCATGTGAAAATAGCAGATCTACAAGCACAAGGCATTGTGAGCTTGTAGATCTGCTATTTTCCACCATTGGAGGCTGGTAGAGTGTGTTGTTGTTAGTTGTTTTATAGTCGTTTAATTAATTATTAAAAAAAATCGCGCGCATGTGACCCGCACTGCATCGTGCAACCCCCCCCCCCCCCCCCCCCAAACGGGACAAACGCGCGCGTGGGGGGCGGCATCCATTACAGATTCTGATTTGCCCAGCCAACATTATCAAGCAGGCTATGCGGCACGTCTTCATTCAGTGGCTGCTCTGTTGTTGTGAGAACAACGTCGTTCTCACTTCTCAGACAGCTTCTCAGGCGGACCGATAATACCAGCGCATAATAGGTCCGTGAAACTCGTCCAGTGAGAAACGTTCCGCGGTGAAAAAATAGGCGCGATTAAAATGCGTTAATTTTTTTAACGCGATAATTTTTTTGTAATTAATTGATCGAAATTAACGCGATAAAGTCCCGGCCCTAATAATTATGTGCGTAATAATCACATATTATGCGCATAATTGCGTTTTTCTGGAGGCTCTATGGAGACGAGCTGAAAATGTGTCACTTTGGTACTTGTTGTCAGAGAGCTTGGAGGTCAGTCTCCATGATGTCATTGTCAG
>NC_139956.1:37577752-37580252 GCF_963454915.1 Gymnoscopelus microlampas | reverse complement strand
ATTTTGAATTCCGGACTTTTACTTGTAACATAGTACTTCTACATTGCACTATTGATACTTTTACTTAAGTAAATCATTTGAGTACTCTGTCCACCCCTGGAGGTGCATTACAGCACCATGATGGATCCAACGGAGGGGGCTATAACGGAGACAGTTTTTCAAAAGTGGAGCTCTCACAGAATGCCAGCGCTGGTTGATGGTTCTGTACTTCAGTTAGCCTGAGCAGCCTCTTCAGTTTTCCACTGCGTTTCGGAGGAGCTGTGATTTCTGCAGCCGGCCCCAGCCAGGTGAATATTCATGAGGGTAAAAACATGCTCCGAGTTTCACTGGAGATAAAATACACAGTTAGTGAAGGAGAAGCCTCCATTTTTCCTATCACTGCACACTTATCCACCCACCAGCAGCTCGCCTGAGTCCATTTCCACAAACATTTCATGTTGCAAAGGCAACATGTCGTGAAAGATGAGGCAGGGAGACTTACTTTTTCAGCTGTTAAATGATCCTAAAGGAAAATAATATGTATAGTCTATACAGTAATGGTTTTTATAGTCTCTGAGAACACAAACACCATCTGCTGATGTCCTGAAAGGGATGCATTTGTAAGGAACTGTGCAAGACGTTAATAGTCCTATGTGGTCTGGTCTCCACATTAACTGGGTGATACTCTTTTAACGACATTAGGTGCACATGTGGAAAGAATAACAACAAAAGAAACACAAAGGGAATATTTACTGAGACAGACAGTCGTTTGAGCCACAGGCTGTAATGAATGCTTATTCAGTCCTAGTTCACCCCATTTGTCTGCAATTAGTTTTAGTTTGAGCTGCAGTATGACGTAATAAGACTGTATGCAACTCGCCTTTTGTTTTTGTAAATGAGGTTCCTGTTTACTTCCTCTCTGCCCTGTGATTTGCACCAGGGTTTAGTTGTGGCCCACATTGTGGAGGTTCTGTGTCTCCTAATATCTGGACGTGGGGGAGTTTTTCTTGATTGGCCATCAGTCGTATTGTCACCGCTAACAGGTTTTGAAGCCACTACAAATTGGTGTCCTCTAGTTCGTGTCCTCAACTGGCTCCCACGGCACTAATTGGCTGTATTTGCATGCCTTTGGAGGAAGGGATATTTTTCTCCACAACATTGATGGCCATTAGCAGTGTTAAAAAAAGAGATTTTCATTCTTCATAAAAGAGGCACTGTGCTGTGAAGTGGCACATATGGCAAATATTCTGTGTGGACCCACAGGAAGCATGAAACATGTCCATGAGAGGAGGGAGAATGTTTGACTATTACTGGGATGGATTTGATTTATACGGAAAGGCTTTCCTTACAAAATGATTCTTTCTACATCCCTGTTCTAAAGTGTGAAATATGCTTTTCAACCAGTGAGGATTTATTTCCTTTCTAGCGCTGCCTGGATAAAGTGACTTTGCACAATTCACAAGCCGTCTGTTGGGGAACTTGTCATCTTGGTCCTTTGTGGAGTTGAGGGACAGGCAGCGTCTGGGCGTCTTTTTATTCTGCCTTTTAATCATCGTGACCAAAGTGACATCACAAGCTGCCTCCAGCTCAGCTTTGGTGACAAATGGAGCAGTTGTCACAGCAACACACAGCTTAACCACAGCAGTGTTGATTTTGACATAACATTTCGATTTAGTTTCAGTCATAATCTTTTGAATACATTTAGTTTTAGTCATATTGTAGTCATCTGAAATGTTTTAGTTTTTGCCTAGTTTTAGTCAGCTAAATATCATAAGATTATAGTTGACTTAACACAATGTTTTTTTCGATTCCACTTCACATTAACTCATGTATGACATTTATTGTCAATATATGTAGTCTTAGTTTTAGTCATCGTAGCTTAGTTTTTATTTCGTTTTTATTTATTATTTATTTCGTTCGCCAGTAAAAAAAAGGTAGTCGACGAACATTTTTCGTCATAGTTTTAGTCGACGAAATCGACACTAAGCCACAGTTAGATAGATAGATAGATATATACTTTATTAATCCCGAAGGAAATTTGCTTTGCTCATCGGCTCCAGTGCAATACATTCATACAGGTGTCAATAAAAAGAAGGATGGTAAACATTTTAAAAAACATTACACCAATGAATGAATACAATAATAAAAAAACATCAGCTATAAGCAGTTAAAAAACCTAGGTAAAAGCAGTTAAAAACACAGCTAAAACAAATAGATATAGATCAGCTTGTCAACCCCCTCCCTCTCCCTCCTCTCTCCCCTAGTGCGTCATTATGCAGCCTAATGGCCCTTGGAATAAAAGAGTTCCTGAATCTGTCCGTACTACAGTGCAGTGATCGGAGCCTATTACTAAAATTGCTCTTCTGTGCATAAAGTGCTGTGTGCAGTGGGTGGCTGGCATCATCCAGAATGGACAATGCCGTGGCCAGGGTCCTCCTCTCTGCCATAGCCACCACTGACTCGAGCTCAGTCCCAGTCCCTATGACCTTGCCGACCCGCCTGATCAGTCTGTCCAGTCTGA
>NC_139956.1:36808070-36847552 GCF_963454915.1 Gymnoscopelus microlampas | reverse complement strand
TTTGTTAGCACAGCGTAGCAAGCCATGTTTGGAACTGGCAGGAAAGTAACTCCCACGGGGAAGTGAACTGGCTGGCTCTCTCTCTCTCCCATTATAGCCGTTTCAAAGCGGACAGAACGCCCTGCGGTGAACCCTTCCAAAACATAATCCTTTCATCTCTTCCTGCTTGTCCTCGGTTTCCCCTACAGTATGAAACAACGTCTCAGGAGGGGCTTCGGGAAAAGGAGGCCTGGCCTCAAACATGTGGGAGCCATAAAAAAAAACAGACTTTTATACTTTAGTTGCGCGCAGGTCGCGCAAATGTAAAATAGACGATGTACTTAACCCATTAAGACCAGGAAGGCATCTGTGTAACCAAAGCTTTGATTATTTTATACTTTGGGCTATTCAAAAATAGCAGATATACAGTAGATCTGCTATTTTTTTGAAAAATCATGAAAATTTGTGCAAATAATGATATAGTTTTTTTAATATAGTTTATATATTAAACTATATTAAAATAGTTTAATATAGTTTTTTGGGACCACCCAAAACAACATTTTGGGTGGTCCTTGACATGAAAAAAGTTTGAGAACCACTGATATTATAGCAACATAATAACATTTTAAAAACTGTTAGGATTTAGATTAGAAGACATTTGTAGAATCCCCCAGAAGTAAAGATTTGAGTTAAAAAAAACATATATTAAAAAAAAAAATAGCCCAAAGACATCTAAAAATGACACACAGATGCGTTCCCGGTTTGAATGGTTTAAGCTCACAACGCATGTTTGTGAGCTTGTAAATCAGCTGTTTTCTGTGCGTAACATGGTGTGCAATTCATAGATTATTGATTATAAATTGAGGGTAAAAAGGCCATTCACGCCAAGACCCTACAACTATGACGATAACGTCTTTGTTGTAGTTGTGGCGAGAATGATTTTAAAACAATATTTTTATATCGTCTCTGTCCAAAACTGTTACTTTTCAGGATTCTAATTAATAAATAGCAAATGTATCGGATCTACAAGCTCAAAACGTGGTGGGAAAGGCCCTTAAGAGGGAGATACAAAAAGAAAAGAATGTGTTGCTCTTCTAGTACGCTGTAGCTTCACTTTATCCTCATAGTCCTGTGTGCGTGTGCATGTGCAAATCTTCACTCAGACAAGCTGCATATTAACCTTCATTAAAAAACTAAACAAATAAAATTGCATTCGCTAACGATTTGTCGTTTAGTGCAGTGGTTCACAAAGTGGGGTCCGGGGACCCCCCAGGGGTTCTGGAGGGGGTACCAGGGGGTCCCCAGGTAAATCATAGATGGTTAGGAACCAAAATGGACTCTTGCAGGTCTGTAAGTCCGAATGTACAAAGGAACCAGGGTCCATTTGGTTCCATTTAATCTGAGTTAAAAAAAATAGTTAATAATATAAAGACCTTATTAATCCCACAGGGGAAATTCTGCTCCAGCTTCACCCAGCTGCTTCATCCGGCTGCTCAGGTGGTCATATCGATCACTCAGGGCCGGGGGAGCACTTAGGGGTTAAGCGTGTTATTGCTCATGGACACCTCGACACATAGCCGGGGCTCGAACCTGCATGGGACCTTCTGGTTTCCCCATGAGTCCTCTCAACTCATTCAGCTATGGCCACCCACAGGGTCCGTGGCCGAACTGGTCCTTGAACAATGAAAAAACAATTAACTCTTTGCCTGCCATGGACGTGTTTCCTCATCGAATTCTGCCAAGGTGCAGCCTGCCAACGACGAGTTTGGACGAGTTTTGTGTTTTCAGTGGTTTTCCACCAGATGGCGCTGTTATCTAGCCTATGAATGATGCTTAGACATGCTGACAAAAGCTTGTTTACTTCCTGTTTATTTCCTATGGGGAAATCCGTTGCTCTTGCCTTACGGCAAAAAACAAGCCTCATTCAAATGGCCACAGCTGTGCAATGGATTACCACGACCGTAAAAAAAAATCACTATACTACGACAACCCTGTGCGTGTAAAGAGACGATCTCTGTGATGACGGAGGTCAAGGAGAATATTCCATGATTTTTCAACAGGTAGCCTACAGTAAAATGGCTCTTTTTCGCTGGCAGCAGTGGCGCAATATTACACATCTGGCAGTCAATTAGTAAAAGGAGTAGTTCACCCCAAAAATGACTTATTTTCTATCAATTACACACCCCATGAAGCCTTGAATTCATGGAGATTTTTTTGTTTTGGACGCATTCCTATTCCCCAATAATTTGATGACCGGCAGAAAGATTCTAATGTCTCCGGTAGGAGACTCAAAGAGTCTCCATTGAGTCTCCTACCGTAGAGACCGCCGGTCATCAAATTATTGGCTTAGGAATGCGACAAAAACAAAAAGATCTCCATGAATTCAATGCTTCATGGGGTGTGTAATTGATGGAAAATAAGTAACTTTTTGGGTGAAGTACTCCTTTAAGAACCACTGTCTTTTTTTTTGTTGTGGCATTTGAGATGATTGTTGAGCCGCTCCGTGGCCAGCTGGTGGCGCCGCTGAGGCCCCGTAGACGTTTTTTTAGTGGCATTTGTGATGATTGTTGAGCTGCTCTTTAGCCAGCTGGTCGCGCTGGGGCCCGTAGATGCGGCTGGCGCACCAGGAGAACCAGGCGATGATGGAGGCGATGGTGGCCTGCAGCAGGAGCATCACGCCGTAGGTGGAGGCCACGGCGGGGCCGGGGAGGCGGGGGGGAGGCGAGGCGGAGGGCAGGGTGAGGAGGGCGGGGGACAGCAGGAGGGCCCTCACCTCGGACTTGATCATGTGCAGCTCGTCCAGGATGGAGAGGAAGGTGCAGCAGTGGAACCACTGGTGGCTGTGGCCCCAGATGTCAAACCTGGAGCGTATAGGAGGGTGCCAACAGTTAATCAAAGTAGAAACAGAAATACTCAGCCTATATAGATTAGGGATATCTAAATTATAGGAATTAGGGATTCTACTCATGCGCTCGTCTCGACTCAAAAAATAAAGCTGTTCCGTAAGCTGTTATAAAAGTTTATATGAGGCCATATAGCTACTATTGTTGAACGTGTTGTGTTGTGACTATTATTATTTGGCATCGGGACAGAGAGCTCAGTCTTACATTATTCAAATTTGTCAAAGGTCAGCCTCGTTAGTTAAGCTGCTGCAGCCTACGGATTAAACAAGTGTTCTGTGTTTAATAAACACATGTTTACAAAATAAAGTCTCATTTTTATTATCATTAGGGCTTTGATGCAAATTGAATAAAAATCGAAACATATATATATATTTTTCTATAGTATATATTTCTTATACATATTTTTTTTGTAAAGGCTTGTTCAAAGACATTAACATAAACGTTACTGTTTTCCAAAACAGCCAGTTCAAAATATAATATAATATATTTTCCAAATGCGAGAGGAACGGTGGAGAGGAGGTGTGTTTCTGTCTGTGTCTGTCCGGTCTGCATGCGCGTCGTGTGCGCGTTGGCTAGTCCTGCTTGTGCATGCTTGAGCCCGCTTGGAAATGGCAGCACAAGAGTGAGGTGTGGGATAAAACAGTGCCAATGTAAATTGTGCAACACAAAGTACAGTATGCGCATCACTCGTCGTCAACATCAGTGATGTCAAATCACATTGAGGCGAGACACCTGGTCCCCTTCACCCAAGCAAAACAGAATGGCAGACGCCAGACTTCACCGTGAAACCTCGCCATTGTGATGACCGGCGGGCAGAAAAGATCACTGATTTGACAGCCAAGATGATTGCCTAAGATATTATGCCTACTAATAGCAAGGGGAAAGGCTTCCGTTAGCTGATGGCATTTCCAGAATACGCCGTGCCCTGTCGTCAAACAATGACAGCGCCGCGAGAGAGAGAGAACGTACGCTGAGGTAACCGGAACGATCGCCCCAAAACACACTCGCAGCCATTTTTGTGTAGAAGTACCTTGTGGCGACCGTTCCCAGGTCGCCGGATTTGATCGGGGGCGACCGTGTTTAAGGGCGAGCACCTCGCTGAGGTTACCAAACACTCCGTAAAGTTTATATGAGGCCATATAGCTACTATTGTTGAACGTGTTGTGTTGTGAATATTATTATTTGGCATCGGGACGGAGACCTCAGTCTTACATTATTCAAATTTGTCAAACGTCAGCCTCGTTAGTTAAAGGGGCTACACCATGAATTAAAAATATATATATTATATATAAATATTGCCCCCTAATATGTTTTAAACAGGTTGTAAGCCTAAAAAACATCCAGATATTTTTTCTCACAATCTGACTGTCTGTCATTCCAAGCTTTTTCAGCTGCAATACCAAAACGTCCTATTGGGCAGGGGGGAGCTACTGAGCAATTCTGTCTGGCCATCGTCAATGCAAAATCAGGGCAAGTGACATCACTTGCACAGCCATTCTGAAATGGCCTGTTCAGACACGCCCATTCAGGAAATCCATGAAATGAGCATGAATGACTGAATGTTAAAAAAAAATATTTTTTTGGGTACAAGAGACACTGGGGAGCCCAAAAAATACTAAAAACCTAAAAAAAAATGAAATTCATGGTGTAGCCCCTTTAAGCTGCTGTAGCCTACCGATTAAACAAGTGTTCTGTGTTTAATAAACACATGTTTACAAAATGAAGTCTCATTTTTATTATCATTAGGGCTTTGATGCAAATTCTAAACATGATGGGTGCAGCTGCAGAATGTGGCGCTTAAAGGAAAGCTCAATTTGGCTCTCCACTTAACTGCTGCGCAGCGAAATGAATAAATAAAAGAAAGAAAAATCGATCGACACATCGATTATTGCCCTCGACACGTTGACTCGCAAAATATAAATGCAATTTGCCGGGTGCACGGCTCACAAAGACTCACAATAAGAAAATAACAGCCAGCACTCCGAAGTCCGTCTGGTACTTTTTCATTCATTAAAGGACGACTTCACCGATTTTCAACCTATCTTCATATAATTGGTCCTCACTAATACTCATGATAAAATGGTACCATTTTTTTCTACTTGGTCTGTGTCTCATAGGAGGGCTGTGGACAGTCCAGAAACCCGTCTACCAGTGACATTATCGTTAGGCATGATTTTTTTTTCCAACAAGATTTCACATTTTTTATTTAGATTTTTATTAACATGAGAACAATGGCTTCTTTTATTGCATTGCAACTTTCCAGGAATAGAAAGCCTGCAGTCTCTATTAGCTTGGATTCCCCATTGATGATGTCACTGGTAGACGGGACTCTGAACTGTCCACAGCCCTCCTCTGAGACGGGTGCATTTCTCCTTTCCGACATGTCGCCTTTCCGACGTTGACGAACCCTATACCTAACCCTAACCCTAACCGCACGCGGAAGCCACTAGTCGGAGTGGTGAGATGTCGGAATGGAGAGTGAACACCCTCTGAGACACAGACCGACTAGAAAAAAATTGTACCATTTTATCATGAGTATTAGTGAGGACCTATTATATGAAGATAGGTTGAAAAGCGGTGAAGTCGTCCTTTAATGCACGGGCATACGCCGGCGCGTTTCGGCGTCAAGCCTTCTAGGACCACAATGGAAACAAGTCTCCAGCCAGGAGTGATATGTTTTTGTTCAAATACGTGTAGCTGCAGCCCTACCTGCCCGGGGCCAGCCGCTCGGGGACCTTGCTGATGTTGAAGACGGCCGACACCACCAGCCAGAAGCAGTGGCGGTAGAAGAAGTTCGGCATGGAGGCGGAGGACAGGAAGGAGGTGGAGGCCTGCGGGTACGGGCAGGCGGTGAGGAGGCGGTAGAAGATGGGCGTGGAGGACACCAGGAAGGGCAGGAGGAAGACGAAGGTCCGGATGACGTAGCGGTGCTTCCGCCATCGCTGGCGGGTGTTGCAGCAGGAGAGAACGCAGATGATGGCCACCAGGCAGGAGCTGAGGGTGGAGAAGGATTATTATCATATCGGTGGTGGAAAGTAACTGAGTACATGTACTCGAGTGCTGTGCTTAAGTACAATGTTGAGATATTTTTTACTTTACTGGAGTATTTCCCATTTTCAATACTTTTACTTCTACCCCACTAACATCTCAGAGGAAAATAGTGTGCTTTTACTCCACTACAATTATCTGAAAACTTTAGTTACTAGTTAATTTGTAGATTTTGATTATTATTACAAAACATACTTTAACCACTTCAGCCCTATATACATTTCGGCCATTTGAAAATAGCTGATCTACAAGCTCACAATGCGTCGCATCGCGACACATTGTGAACTTGTAGATCTGCTATTTTCAAATGATTTTTATTTGAAAACTAAGTATAAGTCCATTTTTTTAATTTATTTTTTACGAAAGGGCCTACTCTGTGTGGAGTTTGCATGTTCTCCCCTTGTCTCCTAGGGTAGTTAATACCCTCACAAAAACATGTAGTTATCCTGGTCGCTATACCGCCTCCCCCATGACAGCCGGGGCGCCTGATGGAGGGGAAAGGAACTGGTTGGAATAACGTGTTCCTTCCACGCGCTACGTCCAACCAGGGAAACTCCCCCCTGTCAGGTGACAAGAAGGTCAGTTGGCTCTCATGCACTGAAGGAAGCATGAGCTCGGCCCTGGCCTCCCAGGCTGTGGGGGACTGGTGTAGCGCTGGTGTAGGGCTGGTGTAGCGCCCAGGATCACTTAGGAAATTGGCACCGGGTGAAAAAAATAGGTTACAAAAATCGCGGGATAAAAATTATAAGTAAAAAAAAAAAAGTATAAGTCCATTTTTAATTCCGGACTTTTACTTGTAACAGATACTTATAAGTAAAAAATATGAGTACTTTTTCCACCACTGAACAGTTGTGGACCAATGATGTTTCCACCCGACAAAGATGATACATGTTTATTTTTTTGTGTTGCTTTTTACCCCTTTTTCTCAGCAATTTAGTCGTTATGCCAATTGACACATGTATGTGTATTGTCGCTGCTGTTGTTTTATCCCACTGATTCAGCTGCCAGTGAGGAGCCCCCGACGGGAGGACGTAGACTAGAGCCTTCGTCCTACTCCTCCCATCCAACCAGCGGCGTGACGAGGAAACAGTGGGCCCCGGCCCCCGACGCGGGCCCCTCAACCGTGGCCCCTCAACGAATGAAAAAAATGGAAAACTATAATAACCTGGGGATGTAGAGGGTATCGAAGAACGTGCTGAAGTCCGGCCAAGGTGACAGGAAGAGGGGCTCCTCAGGGTCCCCCCTGAGGCCCTCGTCCGGTTGGGAGCCGGTGTCGTTGTTGTTGCGCGCCCCCGCCGCCGTCGTCTCCCGTATCCCCGCCCGCGGGTGGATGTAGTAGTAGTAGGCCAGCGACGAGCCCACGGTGTAGGCGCTGATGGTGCCGTAGTCCACGAAGAAGCACACCTCCCTAACCACCAGGGACATGGAGTTCAGCAGGTGGGCCATGCTGCTCGCCATCAGCAGGCAGAGCACCCCGATGAAGTAGCTCCACAGCGGGTAGAAGAAGGCGTCGCCGCTCGCCGGCGCGCCCTCCCAGCCAAACGCCTCGGCGAAGTGGTACGCGAAGACGAACACGGGCAGGAAGTGCGTCCAGAAGTTGCCCGTCTCGTTGGTGGGCCGGAACGCCGACAGCAGGCACTGCCCGAGGCTGTAGTTGGGGAAGCGGTAGCCGGACAGGATGTAGCTCTCCGTCACGCGGGCCGGGACGTCCGTGTGTTTGAGGAGGGGCAGGGACATCGTGGGGGGCGGTGTAGGGTTCTATTTTTAGAACACTGATATACAAACACTAGGAGACAGAGAACTGCCTTGCACTCTCTGTGCTTGTCAGCCTTTTTTTCGTAATCAGGTAACACCTGTGTGCATTTAATCACATACACCTGTGTCCTACATCCTGGTCCATGATCTCCAAATACAATAAGTGGCCACTGGACACTACAGACGGTATTAGGCCTTAATAGAGATAGCTGCTTGTCCTGTAACTACAACACCCTTGTTGATGAGGTTGTTGTTTTTTATTGCAATGCACTGAGTCAGTGCCTTTTTGTTTTATTGCTTGCACGAGCACTTGGCTGCCAATCGCAGCATTAGCTTAGAACACAGACTAAGCTTCCTGAATATGGACGGATAAGGCATCGACTGTAGGCAGCTCTGAGTCAAACGAAACGACAAACAGGACGAGACGACTTCTTTTCTCTTCAACCTTTGAGCCCAGCCTGCACCGCAGGCCGCATGACCAGTCGGCTAACAGACCACAGAGCACCAACGGGCTGTATAGTCTGTGTCATTTATGACCAGTCAGCTAGACCACAGAGCACATTTGTACATGGCAGTCATTTATGACTGCAATAATCCCCTGAGTCAGATGAAATGTAGTCCACCAGTGCAGTGACACAGCAGCAGAAGCAGGGAGGTGTAATACATGTAGGATAAACCAATGGAGCAGACAGTCTCTCTCTTTTATGTTGTTGTTGGTGTTGTTGTTTACACTCTCGACCCCGTGTGTAAAGTGTCTATAGTGTCCAAAATGTCGACTATAGAGTTAATATTCCGTACTTGTCCTGTCGCGCCCCTGTTCTCTCTTTATGGACTAAAATTCCTGGAATATTCCCTTGTGTTATCTGGAAAGAGCCACTCTCCTATAATGCACGTCCACTTTGTTTGTAATATGCATCATTGCCTATTAGGCAAAAAATGGAAGGGAAGTAATGAAAAAAAACAAAAACATGGCCACTTCATATCATCGGGTGGAAACCTCATATGATATGTCCAGACCTGTTACTTTTCAGGATTCTATTTAAAAAATGGCAAAACTAGCATATCTATAATGCTTTTGTGTGACGCTGTTAAAATATGGACATAGGAAGCTTCTGCCCAACAGCAATAATATATGATATGAATCAACTTGAAGTGTTTATGATCCAGTGTAATAATCATGTAGGTTAGGCTGTACAGTGGAAGGTGTCCTGGATATGATCCAGTTACAGACAGAAGTAGGTCATCATGGGAGACATGGATGGCAGCCTTCAATTATTCACGCCGATTAATCCAGTGTAGAGTCCAGTCCTACTTTGTATTGTAATCCATCAAGCCCCCATTTGTTTTATGTGCATCAGAGGAATGTAAATCACAACAGAGAGGATGCAGTGGTAGGCTAGCTGTTGTCCTGTAGTTGTCCTGTTGTTGTCCTGACCTGTAGTTGTCCAGTGGTCCTTAAATGCAGCTTAAATCGGCTTCCCTGCAAATAGGAGTGCAATAATTAATCCAACTAATCGATTTAATCGATTATTATTTTAAAGGTATTATTTTAATGAAACATGAATTGATTACAAAATAATAATAAATCAATAAAATACTATTTTTATCCCAAAAATCACAATAAATAGTAGAATAATATAAATTAATATGAATTATTTAAAATAAATGTGTTGCTATACTTTCGCTATTATATTTGTGTTTTTACACCAGACAACAACAATATATATATATATATATATATATATATATATATATATATATATATATATATATATATATATATATATATATATATATATATATATATATATATAGATAGATAGATAGATAGATAGAACAATTTTTAAAACATACTTGTGATTAGATTATTCAGTTAATCGAAAGACTACCCTAATTGATAGAGAGTAATCGGCTGTTATAATGTATATCCTACCTGCAAACTATGGCTGGCTGCTGTCAGATCTCGTCCTCTGCAGTGACAGTGACAGACTGTCGATGTATATAGTCCTTAAAACAAGGTCACGTCCTGAAGCGACGGTTCTTTTATAACGACCTGCCGTCCAGCGGAGGAACGAGACACCATGTCAGCTCTGCTTATCTCCTCCGTGTCTCCGGACCGGCCGGCATGTCTCTATCTGCTGAACCTCCGTTAGATCGTCTCTAGAGCCTCCTGGACAGGCTGGTCGACATAAGGAGTATCGGTGCTCCGGGTCAGTGATCACCCTCGTCGCTCCGGTTCGTCCTCTTTCTGTCCTTGGGAAGAATATTATTCTAGCCTCCAGCCTAACGGCAGTGTGTCAGTGTCAGTGTCCGGACGGTATAGATCTATAGACAGACTAGAGGACAGAGCTGTAAGACTATACCTCCACTCCGCTCTGTGCTGCCTGTCTGTCATTCATTCATTCATTCATTCCCGTTACATTGTATCCGCTGCTTAACAGTCAGCTCTACAGTACTGTAGTGCTGCGACCCCTTTAATAATCCCTCCTTCCTCTATTGGTGCTGCTGCACTGCACCTCTCTGTCTGTCTAGGTCTCTCAACCTCTCTCTCTCTCTCTCTCTCTCTCTCTCTCTCTCTCTCTCTCTCTCTCTCTCTCTCTCTCTCTCTTTCTCTGTGTGTCTCTCTCACTGTCGCTCTCTCAAGGCAACGTTTTTCGTGTGTGTGTGTGTGTGTGTGTGTGTGTGTGTGTGTGTGTGTGTGTGTGTGTGTCTGTCTGTCTGTCTGTCTGTCTGTCTGTCTGTCTGTCTGTCTGTCTGTCTGTCTGTCTGTCTGTCTGTGTCTCTCTCTCTCTCTCTCACTGTCGCTCTCTCAAGGCACTTGTTCAGATCATTTGCATAGTGTTTCAGATTGTTCAGCAGCCAGTGATGACGTCACTTTTTGTTCTGCTTTTGGTGAAGAAAAGAGCAGGAGAAAAAACAAGGTTCACAGAATCCTTGTTGTTGCTGACTTGCTGTTATTGTAGCTACTTGCTTTTGTGTGTACAAAGGTGAATTCAATTACACTAGGGGTCTTCAACGTTTTTCAGGCTTGTAGATCTGCTATGTAGATCTACTATTTTTGGCTAAAGTTCTCCTCAGAAAAGGGACGCTAGGGTTCAAGTCGTTAATGTAAAAAAAAAACTAAATCATATCACACAAAGATGTGGCGGCCCCCCTGTAGTAACTCTGAGGACCCCCTAGGGGTCCCGGACCCCCTGTTGAAAACACCTGCAACACAACATATCTAGGCTCACTTTTGCATACCAGTGGCCTTTAAACATTTTGTGTCCAAGGCACAGGGAAAGTAAAAAAAAATAATAATAAAAAACTTCAGTAAATACAAAATAAAATACAAACTTTCTACGAATGCCTTCTAAAACAGTAGTTCTTGAATAGCCAACACTATAAAATCTAAGATGACACAGACGCTTTCCCAGTTTTAATGGGTTAAAGCTGTAGCTAATGGAGGTGACCTCGTTCTAAAGATTGATTCTAAAGCCTTGAAGCTTCAAACATGTCCTGGTCATTATTGGTTAGGGTATGAAACAACACCACAAGGTCAGGGTATCATCTGAGGTCAGGCTTTATGGAAGAGACGCAAATAGAAAAGCAGCATTTCCTCTGCCTTGGAGTGCTCTTAAACACCGGTTCTCAACTTGAGGTCCAGGGAAACCCCCAGGGGTCCTTTAGGGGTTTTAAGGGGGTCTCCAGCTATAAAGGATTGATAGTTAGGAACAATATGTGTGGAACCTTACAATTTACAATTCAGGCATTTAGCAGACACTCTTAATCCAGAGCGATTTACAGTAAACACAAGGTTATACATCAAAGGCAGATAGTAATCTAGGATAGGTAAACTAAGAACCTAGCATCGTTCTAATCAGTATAGACCCCTTAACAGACGACGTCACACTGATAAGAACCAGTTTGTGTAGAAACCAGTATGCGCTCAATGAAACCCATTCTGTCAGGTCTCGCTAGGACGCGCCTCACTAGCCAACACACAAGAGGGGGTTGGGGTGTGCTGAAACCAGCGCACCCCGAAACAACAGGTTGTAAATTGATTGCGTGAAACAATCACCTGTGCCTCCAGTCTCAATGTTAGTAAACAAAAATATATATATATATATAAAACAAAATTGGTCTATAGGAACAATATGTGGAACCTTACAATTTACAATTCAGGCATTTAGCAGACACTCTTAATCCAGAGCGATTTACAGTAAACACAAGGTTATACATCAAATGCAGATTGTAATCTAGGATCATAGGTAAACTAAGAAACTATCAGTCTAAACCAGGGGTCTTCAACAGGGGGTCCGGGACCCCTAGGGGGTTCTCAGAGTTACTACAGGGGTTCCGCCAAATCTTTGTGTGATATGATTTTTTTTTTTACCTTTACCACTTGAACCCTAGCATCACTTTTCTGAGGAGAACTTTAGCCAAAAATAGCAGATCTACAAGCTCACAAAGCCTCACGCTGCGAGGCGTTGTGAGCTTGTAGATCGGCTATTTTTGGCAAAGAGTGTAGAGGGGCTATTTTTGGCAAAGAGTGTAGAGGAAAAAAAAAGCAGCAAAAAAAAATCTGAAACACAATTTTATACAATATAGAGGGGGTCCCTGCTTCATCTCTCTCTCAGCTAGGGGGTCCTTGGCCTGAAAACGATGATGGGTGGTTAAGACCCCTGGTCTAAACAGTATAATATCAAAAAAATAAATCATTTGCACATTGAAACTATACAAATAGCTAGGCAGATACCGGGAATAATCGTTCACTTCCGGATAAAAGCACCAAAATTGGTACACATACTCCTTGGGTAGTACTGTTTTGATAAAACCCGTTAGCCACCTGAAAATTCAAGATGGCGACCATTTTTCAAGATGGCCGCCATTGAATATACAGTAATATTACATTTCCCAACAAAATCCCATAGATACAAGCGCCAAAATTGGCAAACATACTCCTTGGGTATTGCTCTTTTGATAAAAACCAAAGATTTTAAGATGGTGGCCATTTTTCAAGATGGCCACCATTGAATATACAGTAATTCGCAGTAATTTCACAATAAAATGTCATAGATATGCACCAAAATTGGCACACACACTCTTTGGGTATTGCTCTTTTGATGAAACCTGTTACCCATGTAAAAATTCAAGATGGCAGCCATTTTTCAAGATGGCCACCATTGTACAGTAGGCTATATACAGTCAAATCACATTTAGAAGTAAAATAGCTTAGAAGCAAGCACCAAAATTGGCTCATATACCATTCTTTTAACAACATATTAGCAGCCACCTAAAAATTCAAGATGGTGGCCCTTTTTCAAGATGCCATTTAATATACAGTATTGCTACATTTTGCAATAAAATCACATAGATTAGCGCTGAGAGACAAGCGGATCTTGCAAGTGTAGATTACAAGTAGTAATAGCGCCCTGGGATCACCCTTTGTCTAGTCTCTACCCTTCGACCTGTTTGGCTTGGGTAACCCTGCCAGGAGTACAAGACTCCTGCCGACATAGTTCTAGGGGTCATGGACACATGCAAACTGCCCCACCACGTGCTCCTTCAGCGCTGATCGGGTTGGAGGAATGGCTTCATATGGTCTCTGCTTCCGAGCAAACATGTCCAACCTTGCATCATCAACACCTTCAGCTGCGCTTGATCTGTCATACATCATGAGCGAACTTTCTCTCCTCCATCCTGATACTCCTGGACCTGTCTGCAGCGTTCGACACAGTGAACCATCAGATCCTCCTCTCCACCCTTAAGGGGATGGGTGTCTCAGGCTCTGCACTCTCCCTGTTTGCATCCTACCTGACGGGTCGCTCCTACCAGGTGATGCTGAGAGGGTCTGTATCAGAACCACACAGACTCACTACTGGGGTTTCCCAAGGATCGGTTCTGGGTCCTCTTCTTTTCTCTCTCTACACTACAACTCTTGGTGCTGTCATCCACTCCCATGGCTTTTCCTACCAGTACCACTGCTATGCCGATGACACCCAGCTGATCCTCTCATTCCCCCCCTCTGACACACAAGTGGAGGCACGCATTGCTGCTTGTCTGGCTGACATCTCGGAGTGGATGTCGACGCACCACCTGAAGCTCAACCTGGACAAGACCGAGCTGATGTTCCTCCCGGGCATTGATAATGCTGTGGTGACGTCAACTCGGACTGCGAAGAGTCTGGGTGTGACCCTGGACGATCAACTGTCGTTCTCGGCAAACATCGCATCAGTGACACGGTCCTGCAGATTCCTCCTCTACAACATCAGGAGGATTCGCCCCTTCCTCACGGAGAAGGCAGCCCAGGTGCTCATCCAGGCTCTTGTCATCTCCCGCCTGGACTACTGCAACTCCCTCCTGGCTGGTGCTCCGGCATCTGCCATCAGACCTCTGGAGCTTGTTCAGAAAGCTGCAGCTCGTCTGGTGTTCAACCGCCCCAAGTTCTCCCACACAACTATCCTTCTCCGTTCTCTACACTGGCTCCCCGTAGCAGCTCGGATCCAGTTTAAAACCCTGGTGCTAGCCTATAGGGCAGTGAAAGGAACAGCTCCTTCTTACCTCCGGGCTATGGTCGATGCCTACACCCCTACCCGACCACTTCGGTCTGCCACCTCGGGGCGACTGATTGCCTCGTCACTCAAGGGTCCTTCTGGTCGATCGACACGGTCACGACTTTTTTCTGTTCTGGCCCCACAGTGGTGGAATGAACTTCCCACTGATGTCAGGACAGCAGAGTCACTGCCCATCTTTTGCCGCAGGCTGAAAACACTACCCTTCCTCTTTGTCTTGTACAAGAAAATGCTACACATAATAGACTTATAACATAGCATGATCCCCTAATTTAGCAGAAGATTAGGATTCCGGGGCTGATATATGGTACAAGGAAGCCAGTGAAGTCAGTCCATGGGTCCAGATTCAGATTCTACATAGTGAAAAATGTATGATTTGACACCAAGATTACTCAAATAGGACATGTTAAGGTGATTTTATTCAGAAATGCATTATTAGTGTATATTCAATGGCGGCCACCTTGCAAAATGGCCGCCATCTTGAATTTTTAGGTGGCTGCTAAAATATTATTAAAAGAATGGTATATGAGCCAATTTTGGTGCTTGCTTCTAAGCTATTTTACTTCTAAATGTGATTTGACTGTATATAGCCTACTGTACAATGGTGGCCATCTTGAAAAATGGCTGCCATCTTGAATTTTTACATGGGTAACAGGTGTCATCAAAAGAGCAATACCCAAAGAGTGTGTGTGCCAATTTTGGTGCATATCTATGACATTTTATTGTGAAATTACTGCGAATTACTGTATATTCAATGGTGGCCATCTTGAAAAATGGCCACCATCTTAAAATCTTTGGTTTTTATCAAAAGAGCAATACCCAAGGAGTATGTTTGCCAATGTTGGCACTTGTATCTATGGGATTTTGTTGGGAAATGTAATATTACTGTATATTCAATGGCGGCCATCTTGAAAAATGGCCGCCATCTTGAATTTTCAGGTGGCTAACGGGTTTTATCAAAACAGTACTACCCAAGGAGTATGTGTACCAATTTTGGCGCTTTTATCCGGAAGTGAACGATTCGCCTGTTTTTCGCCTGTTATCTGCCTAGCTAAAACTAGGATGCCAGGTCAACAAATGAACCTGGCATCTGTCTACTCTAAATAAACATTACATTTTAACCTTTAACCTGCAAGGGTCGTCAAGGCTATAGGGCAAGATCAGTAACTCTGAGAGAGTACACATGGAACCAAACTGACCCATTACATTGGGTCCGGGGACCCCTGGGGGTCTTTGAGGGGGTTCCAGAGGGTCCCGCAGCTAAATGATGGGTGGTTAGGAACCAAGATGAAGCTTGTAGATCAGCTATTTCCGCCTCCAGGAGGGATGCTACCCCTGTAGGGTTCATGTGATTGAAGATGTGTTGTTTGCATGTGAAAAGCATGGCCCACCCTTGAAGTGCGGGGTGGGTTGGAGGAGGGGGTCATAAGTTCGCTCTTGAGGGGCAGCGTCTGTCTGCACGAAGTGGAAGAATGTCACGACCGCACGAAATCTGGACAGTTTACAGTTTAGGCATTTAGCAGACACTCTTAATCCAGAGCGATTTACAGTAAGCAAGAACACAAGATAATACATCATAATACATCAAATGCATAGAATTAGTCATCTAATAATAAAGTCATACATAAGTAAGCCAATAATCTAATAATAACCAATAACCTATCATCAGCCTACATTGAAACTACACACACTATACTAGATGCCAGGTCAACAATGACCTGGCATCTGTCTACATAACATGCCATCTAAGTTACATTTTAGCCGTTGCATAATCCTGCAAGGCCGTCGAGGCTAGGACAAGTGCTATACGGGCTGAGGTGGAGTCTGAAGAGGCGAGTCTTCAGATTACGGCAGAAGATTGGGAGTGAGTCTGCAGTTCTAATTGCAATGGGGAGTTCATTCCATAGTTTGGGAGCCAGAAGGGAGAAGAGTCTGGGACGTGTGGAGCGTTGTCCCGGATGTTTTAGCGAAGGTTTCGACAGTTTCCCTGTGTTAGCTGATCTGAGAGAGCGGGAGGGGTTGTAGGGTTGGATCAGGCTTTGAAGATACGGGAGTGCCATACATTTGGCACCGGCTTCGAATGCTATCAATGCGTTGAATGGGAGATTATCACGTTTTATCAGACCATTGAATGGGCGAGTAGGCGACAAGTAGGCTAACCCGTGATTTGTCAGACCATTCATACATTCGGGGCGGCAACTCGGTCGCTTTAGCTCGCTCAGTGGTCCTTCACGTGGTTCCAGTTCACCTGAGACTGCGCGCCTCCGCCATGGTCCGAAACCAAAACCAAAACCGAAACTGGACTTCTTAAGTCATCTCCGTCGGTAGGTCAGTATGTATTGATAACACCCAATGAAAGGTTTGATAAATCATGGGTAGGTCAGTATGTTGCCTACTTTGCCCATTCAATGGTCTGATAAAAGGTGATAATGTCCCATTCAATGCATTGATAGCATCCGAATGGGGTGCCTTTGGTTGCCTTGTAGGCCAACATCAGTGTTTTGTACTTTGGACGGAGTCATTGATGGTCATTTGATGGTGGTCCAGTCCTGTGTTCACATGGGACCTCCATGGATAAATAGGAGGAGGAGATTGTTTTCACAATGTCCTGCTGCGTGTACTGTATGACGGTTCATTGGAATTCTGCACAGTATAATCTTGAGTGTTATTAAAGGATTAGTTCACCCAAAAAAGTACTTGTTTTCTATCAATTACACACACCCCATCAAGCCTTGAATTCATGGAGATTTTTATGCCAAAAACGTATAAATAAATTAATATAAATTATGATTATGCTTTCGTTTTTGGCACATTCTCATTCAGTCTGTATTTTAAAAGTAGGGTAAGTGATACCTTTTTGTTAAAACGGTGGGTTGCTAATTTCATCCAATCAGGAGAGAGTACCCATTCATTCATTCATTCATTCATTTTTTTTGTCTGCTCACTCCTTTGTGTCATCACTTACAATTTCACTTGTTCATCCTGTATCCTGTATGAGTTCTCTAACTATCGTACAAACTATGACAAAGTCAATAAATAGGCTGTAGTGTCTTTGCGGGGCTGTTTCTGGGACACTGGGTTGCAGGCATGACCTTAATACTGTGTTCATGTGTCACAGAAGAGAGTCATCCTAGGACACCGCTGACAGAAGATGACCACATTATTTGAGAGAGAAAGAGAGAGAGAGAGAGAGACACACACAGAGAGACAGAGAGACAGAGAGAGAGAGAGAGAGAGAGAGAGAGAGAGAGAGAATTCCACAGTGAAGCACATGTCTTGACTGGTTCAGAAATTAAGTTCTTGAACATAAACATCAACTAATAAATCAATGGTGTCTGTGTTACAGACAGTGTTACATTGAGTCTCTACTCTGATAGATCACTTTGACTATCTTTCTCGGGATAATCTAAAGCAGTGGGGTTCTCAAAGTGGGGTCCGGGGACCCCCAGGGGTCCTTGATGAGGTTCCAGAAAGCTTTGCTAATATCTAGGATCAAATCAGTTTAACCACTTTAACCCTATACATACGTTGGCTATTTCCGAAACGTCTCGTTTTTGTCAACATTGTAACACTACAAATCTTGTATGGGGGTCCCTGTTACAAAATATATCCAGATGGAGTCCAAATATATATGCATTTGGGGGTCCTTGACATGAAAGAGTTTGAGAACCGCTTATCTAAATCTATCCTTTTGTTATTGGGGCCCTGGGGCTTTGAATTGACTTGCTTGAGTATACAGTAGATATTTAGAGTAGTGCTGCATGCAGTGACCTGCTTTAGGATTGTCCTCCGGCAATAGCTGTTGTTGCCAAATCATCATTATTATGACTAAATATAAAATAAACCTTTCAAAGGAGACGCATTAAGTTATCCACTTAACCCTTGAGACCTGCATGGGACGCATCTGTGTCATTGATCCAGTGCGGTAATTTGAATCCTGAAAATGAACAGTTTTGGACATAATATGTCCAAAAATGACAGAGATGGCAGTGACTCCCATTACATTGGCACTCACTCACTCCCTTTATGTATGACTTTAGATACATTCCCATTCACATACTGTACATTGTATGCATATTTGATGTGTCTTTTGTTTGCACAAGACACTGTCTTCATATTTGATATTTTCAATCTTACTTTCACTCTTATTCTTATTGTCTCCGCCAGGAGACTATGTTTTCACTTTCCGTCCCCCGTCCCCCTCAGCCAAGCTAACATTGGTCAAGCCTCACGTGACACGTGACAATACGTTGAAAGAGTGTGCTCTGATTGGCTAGTGAGGCGCATGACGTATAGCGGCCTATAAATAGATGTGTCACTTTGAAAGAGTCTTGGCCTCTTTCAAAGTGAGGTAAGACAGGAGTAATCACGAAATGGCTGAGAAATGGCGGAGTTACACTTAAGACAGGATTAATCAAGTAACACTTAAGACTGTAACACTTAAGACCTGTGCTCCGAGGAGCACATTTTCTAGTTCTTTATATAACTACTTTCAACCTGGTGTCCCTATTTTGGGCATGTCATTATTGTCAAAAGCATGCAAAAGAAAAGCTTTGCAAAACCTTGCAGACATTATTACATCTTATTTGTAACGCACTTTATATCTGACACAAATCTCAAAGTGCTACATAGCATAAAAAGGCAATTCTAGGTTTGTCTTGGTCTCTGTGAAAACGTATAGCCTGTGCGAACAGTCTTTGCATACTGTTGCATTATGTAAATGATTTGTCTTGCCCTCACGCACACGCGCACACACAAACACACGCACACACGCACACACGCACACACGCACACGCACGCACGCACGCACGCACGCACGCACGTGCGCGCGCACTCACATACATACACACACACACACACACACACACACACTGTCGTTACAGTTGGTTTCAGGAGAGCTCTGCAGCCTTATTATTCTCTTTGTATTGTTTCTAAACACAACAGGAAGTCATGTGACCTGTGGTTTCACTTCCTTTCTCGTCTCGTCTGTGGCTGTGTGTCCTTAACTGATCTGTGTCACAAAGCGCCATGTTTTATGACAACCACTGTTCTATTCACCCTTCTATCCTTTATTCTGTCCTCTATTAACATGATACTACTTCTGCTATTGTGTATGATTATTACAATGGCTAGTTAGTATACTAGTTTTGCTCTTTTGACCTCCACCAGGCCAGGCACTGTGTGTGTGTGTGTGTGTGTGTGTGTGTGTGTGTGTGTGTGTGTGTGTGTGTGTGTGTGTGTGTGTGTGTGTGTGTGTGTGTGTGTGTGTGTGTGTGTGTGTGTGTGTGTGTGTGTGTGTGTGTGTGTGCGTGTGCACGTGCGTGTGCGCGCGCGCAAGTGCATGTGTTCGTAAACAAAAACAAAACGCCTTAACATGTGTTCATGTTATATTATAATGTGAACACAACATCCAATCAACCCCTAATTGGAATCACATGTTAAGGGGACTCAACAGAGACTCTACAGACCTCCAGAAGCATTTCTGCCCATAGGGAGGCAACACAAATTGAAATGTTGCACCGTATGTCGTAGAAAGTTGAATCGTATGTTGTATAAGTGATTTAACACCCGATTCCTCTCACCCTGACAGCTGCAACCCACGGCTTACAGTACATAGCCCTATAGGCAACACAGCCCATGGCGGAGATATGCGCTCAACTCAGTTTGTTGTGTGTTTGGATGTCATCCACTCCTATTACACACCATGTCCTCCCTGGATGGGGGTCGCCTCTTTTGTCATCCTTCCCAAGGGTTCTCCCTTTTCTTCTCCGGTCAAGGGTTTCTTTTTTTCCCTGGGAGTTTTCCTTGCCTTGCCTTGGTCTGCAGGACAAGGGGTGTCGTTTCATTTTTCCTTTGTCAAATGAGGGCCTGTATACAGCCCTTTGGTATTGCAACACGTAACCTGACTTGACTTGCTATGATGATAAGATAAGATCAACTTTTAATTGATCCCCGGGGCGTGAATTCAGCTTTCACAGCAGAACACAGCAGTAAGACTTGACTTGACTTGAGGAAGGCATTTCTATCCAAAACCAGGTCCATAGAGATGGAGGTTATAATCATTGTGCCATATGACAGGCACACCCACATGACATTAATAAACCTACAACAAGATAACCAGGTTGCCACCTCTGGTGATGCACATTTTACACCCACCACAGTCTGATAACTCACCTCTTCAGACTCTACCTTTCACCCCTAGCAATCACCTCTTCAGACTCTACCTCACCCCCTAGCACTCACCTCTTCAGACTCTACCTCACCCCCTAGAACTCACCTCTACAGACTCCACCTCACCCCCTAGCACTCCTCTTTCCTTCTATCACGTCTTGTTGCCTTTCTTATGCCGGTGTTCAGCCGTGTTACCTGACACAGTGCCCAGCCTCATCATTAAAGGGACAGTGCACCCCCGAAATGACATTTTTTCCAGTAGGAGACACAAAGAGTCTCCTTTGTGTCTCCTACCGGAACCCACTGCTCGTCATCAATGTTTTGGCTTAGGAATGCGACAAAAAAAAATCCATGAATTCAAGTCCATAGTGTGAGTAATTGATAGACAATACGTTATTTTTTGGGTGAACTACTGTATCCCTTTAAGTGTTCTCTCTGTGACTCGTGGAAGGCCTCCGTATAGACGTGGAAGGCCTACATATTTCTGAAGTGGGCTGGCCATGTGACTCCATCCAGGGCCCTTTTCCTGCTATATTGTGAGGGTCCATGTCTCGGCCCCATACAGCAGCACTGAATTCACTGTAGCTACAAACAGTCTCCTCTTGCTCTTCTCCCAAGTTAGACCCCCCCCCCTCTCTCTCTCTCTCAGCAGGTGTATTTGGCTGTCTGCCCCCACAGCCTTTTTACAATTATGCTGGGGTGGCATTTGTTCTGGACACGCTGTCAGAGAAGCACTTAAACCGTCTATACTTAGTAAAACAGACCTAAGTTGCACAAAAAAGAGAGGAGGCCAAGAACAGACCACTCAAATGTATTGTTGATTGGAAAACCTCTGTTCCTACATGAATATATAGGGACTTCCCACTACATAATCTTAAAGGATTGTAACTTTCTGTACTGTATTATTTACTTTAGCTATACAGACTACCATTCAAGTGATACGGTTTAAAAAAAAGGAAAAAAGGTAGGAGCTTTTTTCCCTTAACCTGCCGTTAACCCAAACCTCCATTGTTGTGTGTTTCCATTAAGTCATGGTCCATTCATCTGAAGGCTTTCATACGATAGTTCATATTTATGCAGGGCTGCTCTGCAGAGATAGGGACTCTGGTATGTTGTACACACACTTTGGTTTTCCTCACAGTAACAAAGTACATTTACTTGACCACTGTACCTTTTGGGGTACTTTATGTAGTAGTTGTATTTTTCAGTGGTGGAAGAAGTACTCAGATATTTAATACTCTTTTACAAGTAAAAGGCCTGTGTTCAAAATGTTACTTGAGTAAAAGTGCACAAGTAGTGGCATTAAAATATATTAAAGTACCAAAAGTAAAAGTACTAAATTGTTTGAAAATAGCAGATCTACAAGCTCACAACGTGTCGCGATGCGACACGTTGTGAGCTTGTAGATCGGCTATTTTCAAATAGCCTTTGTATAAAATAGGGCTAAAGTGGTTAATGTATTATAATACGTTTTATAATATAGTAATTTATATCTGCAAAGTAACTAGTAACTAAATTTTTCAAATAATTGTTGTAGAGTAAAAGTACAATATTTGCCTCTGAGATGTAGTGGAGTAGAAGTAAAAGTATTGCTAATTGGAAATACTTTAGTTACTTTCCACCACTGGTATTTTTGGATGCTTGACTTTCACCCCATTGCATTTCAAAGACAAATATTGTACTTTTGACAATACATTTCTAGGAAGGCAAAAAAATATATATATTATTATGAATGAACTACTTAAGCCCTATTTCAAATATAGTGAACATAGCAGATCTGCTATTTTCCCTTGCAGTTGAGAACCTATTCTTGGACTCAAGTAGTACTTTGTCCAGCACCGGGTTCATAGATATTCAGGGCTGGTCAGCAGAGTTAGGAGACTCTGGTATGTTCCACACAGTGTGTGGTTTTCCTGAAAGTAGCTTATAGCACTGGCTTAGCATACTTATTCTCCGGTGACCTTAAGGCAGGTTAAGATGCCATTGTCTAAAAAATCCAATGGGCCCTGCAAAGTTTACATAACAGCAGCCCCTTAAAAAAACAAGATAAAAAACTATAAAAGCCGGTGTATAAGAGTGAATGAGAGAACACAACATTCCTGTATGACACCATAACATCCTCACACCAGGCCCCTCCGAGTCTAGCAACAATCTTTGAACTTCCTCGTAAAAACCTACTTGCACTTGATTTAACGTGATGCCTTTTATCCTGTTATCTTTTTTAATATCGGTGCCAAATGCCATCAGTCCATCAGGCCATTGTTCCGACCCGTGGTGGAAAAAGTACTCACATTTACTTAAGTAAAAGTGTCAATACTACAGTGTAGAAATACTCTGTTAGTAAAAAAAAAAGGTCTGATAATCTAAATTTACTTGAGTAAAAGTACAAAAGTATTGGCATCAAAATATACTTAAAGTATCAAAAGTAAAAGTACTCATTGTGCAGAATGTCCCATTTCAACAAGTTCAAAATGTATAAAGATCTTTTGAAAATAGCCGATCTACAAGCTCACAATGCGTCGCATCGCGACGCATTGTGAGCTTGTAGATCTGCTATTTTCAAATGGCCGAAATATATTTAGGGCTTATATAATATATAAGTGGTTAATGTATGTTTTGTGATAATAATCTAAATCTGCAAAGTAACTTGTAACTAAAGCTGTCAAATAATAGTGGAGTGAAATATTCCGTAAAATACAATATTTGTACTTAAGTACAGTACTTGAGTAAATGTACTTTGTTACTTTACAACACTGGTTCCGAAGTACCATTGGTCCGACGACGTGCATTATAGCAGAGACCCTATACAGAACTCCAGTCAACAAAGTAGCCTACTGTATATATAAATGGCAAGTTCAATATTATTGATTACAAAAATAGTTCATGTATTATGTAACATATAATACAGCGATGATGCAATGCACATAGACTCATGTTCAGGGAGGGGGGACAGATTCAAGAGCTATATCCTATATGCAAGAGACTGGAAAGTAACTAAGTACATTTACTTAAGTACTGTACTTAAGTACAATTTTGAGGTATTTGTACTTTACTTGATTATTTACAATTTCCAATACTTTTACTTCTACTCCACTACATCTCAGAGGCAAATATTGTACTTTTACTCCACTACATTTACTTGACAACTTTAGTTTCTAGTTACTTTTCAGATATACATTAGGATATAATGAAACATACATTAACCACTTTAGCCCTATTTTATACCTAGGCTATTTGAAAATAGCAGATCTACAAGCTCACAACGCGTCGCATCGCGACGCGTTGTGAGCTTGTAGATCTGCTATTTTCAAATATTTAGTACTTTTACTTTTGGTACTTTAAGTACATTTTGATGCCAATACTTTTGTACTTTTACTCAAGTAATTTTTTTATTCTGGACTTTTACTTGTAACAGAGTATTTTTATATTGCAATATTGGTACTTTTACTTAAGTAGTACTTTTTCCACCACTGCGAGAGAGAGAGAGAGAGAGAGAGAGAGAGAGAGAGAGAGAGAGAGAGAGAGAGAGAGAGAGACTGCTAATTGTCCCACAGGTTTTATGCAGACTATATTGAAATGTTTCTGCAATTTGTTTCAAAGGTAACCTTACCGTATACATTTTTTTATATAACTATTTCTGACAGCAAATGCACAATTCTTATGGTTTTGTATAAGCGAGTTTCCTCGTAGCACAGATGACCTCTGTCCACACATTATGTTATTCCCCTTTTTAATTGGACGTGCATCATTTTTGTTTTGACCATTTTGTTCCACTTTATAGCTGTTGGCAACATAAACCTAACGTTTTATCATGCCAATAAAAAGCCACTTAATTGAATTGAATTGAGAGACGGACAGAGAGAGAGGGAAACTACATCTTTGTACTGTTAAAGTTGGAGCTGATTTATTTTATCGTATTATTCATCCATTCTCGTTTTCCCTGCTGTTGTCAACCTCTATAACTGAATAGCTACAACTTGAACCTGATGCTGCAATCATATCAGGCCAGACTGACTGAACTCTGCTAAACACTGGTGTTGCTGCTTTGCACACACGGTCACTGAATAGGGGTGGAAATGTCAAGTCAGGTTTATTTGTATAACACATTTCACAAGACATAATACCGTCAAAGTGTGCTTAAAGATAAAGGCAAAGATCATGTGTGACAAAATCATGTAAGATACAGGAATAATAGAAAGTATTATGAACAAATACAATAAGACAAAACAAAACACATAACGTCACCTTGCTAAACTAATGGCCTATGTCATTTTTTGAGGAAAATTATATTTTTGCCTAAGTCAGCTCCTCATGACACTGGCCACCTCTGGTAAAAATCGCCCATATCCTAATTGAAAAGGATCATGCTGTTCACTCCCCTTTTTGTGACTTAGGCCAAAAAATAGGCCTTTTTTTGGCTTAAGTCACATGGCTTTGTGATTTAAGCCAAATTATTTACTGATTTAGGCCATTTTGTAATTTGTTTTGCTTTTTTTTTGGCCTAAGTCAGATTTAATCCTATTTAAACCTATTTAAATATCTTATGTTACATAACTGACAGACAGTGTTATTTCTATTTAAATAGTCATAATTTATTATAAACATTTTGGGTGAAATGATTAAGAAATATCATATAGTTTTGTTTTGTTTCAGTTTTTTATTTTTCCTGAAAAACTTTTAAAAAATGACTTATGCCATTAGTTTAGCAAGGCGACGATAAGAAGGTTTTAACATCAATTTGATACAAAATGAATCAGATATGAAGGTATTGTTTTTATTCTTATTGATGTTATTAAAAGGGAGTTGACTGCATGGGGCTGACAGTGTAAGAAAGTGTAAGAATGTTGGTAGTTCATGAGGGGCGTAATTAACGTCTACAATGGAAAAATATCTTATTACCAGGAACCCCCTGCTGATGGAAAAGTGTCTAGCCATCTGTTTTACCTGCAGAGACCAGCAGGGGTGCTGCTGAGCTCAGCTGAGCTAATAAATATAAAGCCTCTTTGGGTTAGCATCTGAGAGAGTCACAGCTGGTGATGGGGTCTGTTCCAAGAGGCAGGCACACACGCACGCGCACGCACGCGCGAACACACACACACACACACACACACACACACACACACACACACACACACACACACACACACACACACACACACACACACACACACACACACACACACACACACTCATTTCATTACCACAGTCTCTGTCAGCTGACTCTTGAAAGGACAGTAATCCTACACACAGGACAGTAATGATCAGGGGCCAGGGAACCACTCCGTAGGCCAGTGGTTTTCAAAGTGTGGTCCGGGGACAGCCAGCCAGGGGCCCTTGAGAGGGTTTCAGTTGATCCCCAGCTAAATGAGTTCATAATATAACATCAAAATCAGTTCAGAACTGATTTTCCATTTGTACACTCTCAGAGTTACAGACATATTATGGTCATTCAGGGCTATTAGCTCTGTGTTTCTGGTCATATTATTGTCCGCTCATTTGTCCGTGGCAAAAATGTAATTTTGACAAAAATGTCCACCACAAGCCAGCATGGCGATGACCCCAGCAGCAGAACAATATGACTGGATACGATCACCATTCACTGTTACAGCTGTACAACACCTGTCACCCGACCAAGAAATCAGACCTTAAAGGGATAGTTCACCCCAAAATGACTAGTCACCTCATGGAGACTTGAATTAACGGATATTTTTAGTTTCTGTCGCATTCCTAAGGGACCAGTCGAAATTTACAGAAGGGGGTCCCTGGAGGAAAATAGGGGAGAGTCATGCCTTTCTAATTTTAATCCAAGGGAGGGTAAGCTAATTTGACTTTTAATCCAAGGGAGGGTCATGCAATTTTGAATTGATAAAATAGTCCGTTTTTTATATACCTTTTTTAGTACAGCAGAACAGTGGTCAATGACCCCTCTCTATTTCAAAGGATACAAAGAATTCAAATCAAGTAACAACTTGGTCTATTTAGAATCAATGACGGTCGTTAACAAGCCATGGTATTTTTTCTCTGTATTTTTATGTTGATTTTTGAACCGTTTGGTTGCTACTATATATGTCTATGAAATTAATTCAAGGACCCCAACGGAAACAAGTCCGCAAGGACTTTTTTGGTCGGACCTTTTAGACAAAAGTATTATAAATGTAACTGTGTTGTTTTACATTCTTTTGCCTAATACAAATTTCAATCAATCAATCAACGCACAGCAAGTGAACAACCCAGTCAAATCTATTCAGCGTCTTAACGATGGTGGTTGAACAATTAAGCAAAACTTCAACAGGCATTAGGCATATTGGAGAGATGCATTATCCAAATTTCCAACACAGAGATATCCTCTTTCAAGTGTGTTTTTGTTGCTCATAGAATTACATACACCAGGTAGGTTACAATGACCAATTTATAACTGGACATTCATAATCATTTGAAGTAGTTCTGTGCATGTGATTAATTTGGACCTATATGGTCAGTTACCACAAGTTTCCTAGACCGTTGTGGGCATCATTTCCTGTCAATTTGATCTAATGAAATCCAATGATATCCAATGAAATCGACAGGAAGTGATGCCCACAACGCCCTAGGAAACTTGTGGATAGATGCCAGCCTAGATCCATAAGTAAAACCAGAATCATCAGGCCATAATTGCAGGGCTGCCAACATTGGACTGTCAGAATCCAGGAGCCACACGCCCATAACTTTTGAAGGAAACTTGCAGAGACAAGATAAAATAAATCCCATACAATTTGGACCCAAGGAATAAAGTGGTTATTATTAAGATTCAAGCACATCTTGACTCTATATTAGGCTACAGGACAAAAACAGCACCAAAAAAAACTGAGCTGAAAATGTTCATATCATATATTTCTGTTTTTACTAAATAGTTCTTACCAACTACATTTTCTTAATCCTTGACGTGTGTATTTAAGATTCTGCCATGTACCAGACTGAAATAATGTCCCACAGGGTTAATTTCTTCCACCCAAAAAGGGAAACATAGCAAATATCTGGAAGTATACTACATACAAACAAACACATATTCCATACAATTTGGACTCAAGGAATGTATTAAAATTGGTATCATTAAGCATATCTTGACTCTATTTTAGTGCAAAAAAAAAAAACTGAGCCAACAATGTTCAGATTAGGCCTACATCTATATGTGTCTTTTTACTAAATACTTGTTGATAGTTTTCTTGCCGACTATTTTCTCATAATCCTTGGAGTGTGTATTTTAAGATTGCGTGTGCGTGTGTGCGTGTGAGTGTGAGTGTGTGAGTGCACACGTGTGCGTCCCTACATTCCCAGTAGGCTATGAAGGCTTACTTTGTGGCTCCTAGAATCTCAACCTAGAGAGAACTTTCAACTATCAGGCTGCTCTCCTGTTGAAACCATCTTCGAGGTTTGGCCCTGGAGGCAGACACCGTTAGTTTAAGAGCAGGCTAGGCTTAAAACGTTCCTTCCATTTGGGGAACAACAGCACCATCATCATCATCCATAGTCTCCAATGTCGTCATAGACAGTGCAGTGCACGTTTGATTATCTCATTAACAAATTACATGACCTGCCTGGTGAAACATGTTCAACAACTCTTATGAACGTGTGGTGTGGTGAAGTAAGTAAGTATGTACATTATATTTGTACAGTATATAACACTTCTCACAGAGAGACCTCACAAAGTGCTTGACATACAACAGAAATAAAAACACAGCATTAAACATTCAAATGATTAAAAACAACAAAAACACACAAACAAATCTAAGACATTCCACAAGTGGTTCTTAAAAATGTCCAGAGGCTGCAGCTCTCAAGACCTGTGGAAGGGCATTTCATACATTTTAGTTTTTGACCTTTTTTCGTCCCGCAGGGGAACTCCTACTCCGCCTCCTCCAGCTAAAAACAACAAAAAAACAAAAAATCAAAGACATTCCACAAATGCTTGTTTAAACAGTAATTGTAAGTGGCTCTAAAATATTCCACAGAGGCTGACCTTTATTCATTCCAGCTCTCAAGACCTGTGGAAGGACATTCCATACATTTTCTTTTCTTTTTTATTATCTTTCTTCATCTCATGGGGGAATGTGGAGGGAGAGGCAGTTATGGGTTAAGTGTTTTGTTCAGGGACACTTCGAACCTTAGGCTGCCCAGGGGCTCTCTAACCATTCAACTATGGCCGCCCAACCTGGTACGAGGAATGACCATTATACAACAGGTAGTTCCGACCAAGCAATCTGATTGGTTGAAATAGCTATCTAGCCGTGCTTCAAACCAGCATGATAGCACGGGCCTAATCACATTAATAAATCACTCCGCACTGCAGTCCGCACCTGATTAGACCATATATGGCACAGCTGTGCTGTGACGTCACGCTGTCCCACAGTAGGAAAACAATGGCAGTGTGCAGGTCAATGTCTATAAGTGATCTGATTATAGTTGGTGTGTAGGCTACGCCTTATAAATGGCATCACCTATTTTTGTCACATATGTATGTAAAAAAAAAAGAAAGAAAACAAAATGTTGTAGCCTAAATCGCCTAAAATCCTATAATAAAAGGAATAACTGGAAAAAAGTGTGCTTTATTTCAATGGTAACATCCATACTTTATAAATATCTGTGTTAAAGTAAAAATGACTCCCATTTCGTTAACAGTCCAGTGTATGTTATACTTTATCGTACGAAGGTATCGCATGGCGGAAATAGACGATCTACAAGTTCACAACGCGTCCAGCTTGTATATCAGTTATTTTGGCCACGTGACACGGTCATACGACGGAGCATTTTTAATCATTTGAATGTTTCATGCTGTGTTTTTATTTCTGTTGTATAGCACTTGATATAGCACTGTGAGTTATCTCTGTGAGAAGTGTTATACAAATAAAATGTACATACTTACTTCACCACACTACAAGTTAATAAGAGTTGTTGAACATGTTTCACCAGGCAGGTCATGTCATTTGTTAATGAGGTTATCAAACGTGCACTGCACTGGCTATGACGACATTAGAGACTATGGATGATGATGGTGCTGTTGTTCCCCAAATGGAAGGAAAGTTTTAAAGGGCAAGACCACTTTGGTAGAGGTTTGGGTTGTGTTGTTACCTTGCCATGATGTAACTCCAAAGGTGGTCAAGAAATCAAACATAATTGCTCCTCCTCATTGACTCACATTGTACAATGAAACAGCTCTCAAAGTCACTCTTTTAGCACATAACCTAACACAAACAAAGCTGATTCAGATACTATATAGATTTTTTTTAATAAAAAATCCTGTTCATTTTACTATTTAATCTTCCTAATAAAAATAGCAAAATCAACAGGAAGTTAACATTTTTTATTAAAAAAACAAACAGTAGGCCTACTGGGTTTAGTGATGCTCTATATTGTCTGAATCAACTTTGTTTACATTCGTTTACATGCTAAAAGAGTGACTTTGAGAGCTGTTTCACCGTATAATGTAAGTCAACGAGGAGCATAATTAGAATGATCAATGACTGACGCACACAAGTATTTAGTAAAATGACAAATATAGATGTAATCAGTTTCTTTAACTTTTTGCCCTAAAATAGTGTCAAGATATGCTTGAATCTTAATAATACCAATTTTTATGAATTCCTTGAGTCCAAATTGTATGGAAATTGTGTTAATTTGTATGTTGTATACTTCCAAATATTTGCTATGTTTCCCTTTTTGGGTTTAGGTAGGATAAGTGTTAACATAGGGTTAAAAAATTAACCAGTGGGACATTTTTTCAGTCTGGTACATCATGGCAGAATCTTAAAAAACACTCTTCAAGGATTAAGAAAATACAGTTAGATAAGAGAAAGTATTTAGTAAAAACTGAAATGTGGTCATTTCGGCTCAGTTTTTTAGGTGCTGTTTTTGTCCTGTAGCCTAATAAGAGTCAAGATGTGCTTGAATCTTAATAATAACCACTTTAATTAATTCCTTGGGTTTTATTTGTCTCTGGTTGTCTCCTTCAAAAGTTGTGGTCTTTTCTATTTTTTCCATTTTCAGGTTTGGGTTCCAGAAGTGTTGGCAGCCCTGCATAATTGATAGCCTAATTTGTTGTAGGCAACAGTGTAGTCACTGTAGTTAATAATTAAAAGGGCAGAGTGACATATGTTGTACCAAATACTCAACTTCAGATCTTCAATCTGACCAGGATTCAATGGGTTTCCCACATGTAAGTTGAGAACACTATCCATTCTGCTACCACTACTACAGATACTACACTGTGCATTTATCAAGACGTATACAGTAATGTTCTAATCAATGTGGAAAGCAAAACATCGGACATAAGCAGTTTTAAATGTCATGTTGTTGTATTTGATGGGGAGGGTTAGGGGTGTCAAGATGTAATTTCACGATACGATACATGATGTTGGGCATATGACATCGATATGATACATTATTAATGTTCTTTTCTCATGTATCATCAACATTGGCCATCATCTTTAGTTTAAATAAATAACTTTATAAAGCACTTTAAAAAGGGACTTTTTAAAGTGCAAAAGTGCACTTAAGGGAGAAGTGAAGTTCTCACAAACTATAAACCCATTGTTTCATAGGACAGATAGACACTAATATAACACATATAATATAATGTAACACTGCATAACTATACATTCCACAAACCTCATATTTTTGTCATCTGGACTTTACCAACCAAGTGCAGCCTAGTTAGGCTATTTCCAACAGCTCCAAAAAAATCTATAATACCAGATACAGTATAATACCATGTAAATAATCTTAGATTAGATGTAGGCCTATTTGAGAGTGCAGAGGCCCCAGGTTCTGCGGGTTGAAAAACTTTAAAATTTCAAGGACCTACCTTAACCCTAACGGGTCCAATTGGTTCCATGTGTATACTGTCAGAGTTACAGACTTGTAAGGGTCAATTTAGAACCCCCTCAAGGAACCCTGAGGGGGTCCCTGGGACTCCCTGGACCCCACTTTGAGAACCACTGCAGTGTAGGCCTAGAGCTTGAGACCTTTTCTTGACTTGATCTGCATGCAAATCTTATTCAAAGGATGTGAGGAATGATGCGAAATGATAGGCTAATATAGTCCAAGGTCGTTGATGACTGAGGACATTTTGTTGGAGTGGACAGTTACTTACTCTGAGAATTTAAAGAAATAGCAAAACCTTTTGTTCAGAAACTCTTTTGTTCTTGCTGCACTCTAATCCTAAATGTATTTTAAATGAGTGCATTTTCTACTTCCCTCCTCTAGATGGCAGTGTAGTTCTTTTTCAAATTCGACCCAGCAGTTCGTGAGTGACTGGGCAAATAATAATTGGGATTTAATGTGGCCATAAACACTTGAATTAGCAGGTAAACGGCACTATTAGGAGACATTCATCCCAATATTATTTTAAAAAGAAAATCACTTAAAAGGGCCTGTCCAAATTGTGAACGCTCACATTTATTGTTTTAAGTTATTGTTGATTCTCGTAGTGTGTTTACTGTACTTTTTGCACACATAGTCATGTTTTGGTTCTGCTGTTGTTTGATTAGATTTGTATCCAGTTTTGTGTAAAGCAATTTGTAACTTTAATTGTCTGGATAAGTGCTCTATATGAAAATGTGTATTATTATTAGAGGGATAGCCATAGAAAGGTCACCTGGGAAACAGAAGGTTTTAGGTTCAAGCCCCAGCTATTTGTGTTTGTTGAGGTGTCCATGAGCAAGACACTTCTTAACCCCTGAGTGCTCAATATAACCACCTGATCAGCCATCAGCTGGCTGAAGCTGATTGGATTATGTTAAACTGTGATGATGGATGACGTTAGAAGCCTCCAGGCAGCAGGGAAGTATTCTGGGTGGATTCATCTTCCTGTCCTGTTCAGGACAGGAAGTTCATTCAAGGACAGAGGTGCTACAGGCCTACAGTACAAACAGTAGATAAACCTGCACTAAAACTTAGTGCACAGCAACTTTAACCATTGGCCTGACATGTGATAATGAATGACCTTGTAATGCTTCATTTATACTCCTCCACACAACAGTGTTGTGCGGCGAAAATAGCTGATCCGCAAGCGCACAAGGCGCCCCATCCACGACACCTTGTGAGCTTGTAGATCGACTATTTTCGGCGCGCGAGGCGGCCGTACGGGCTAAGTATAAATGGGGCTTAACTTAAGCGTGTAGTGAGAGAGTAACTTCACTTGAGTAACTCTCTCACTACATGCACAGCTGGTGGTGGGGCTGGTCAGTCTCTAGAGAGATCACATACCAGTCATTCTCACGCATTCCCTCACTCTCTCTTTCACTGCCCTCCGAGCGGGGGCAACTATAAGTAGGCCTACATTTACTCAAGTACTGTATTTACATGTTGCATCTCAAGAGACAAATACTTTTTAACGCAGTATACAGTTAGTTGGGTACTGGTAACTAAACATAAACATAGCTTTACAATGTTTATTTATTTTACTTTTACTAGTTAGCCTACTTTGCAGATTTATATTACAACATTTAGACCTACATTAAGTGAAACATTATGATGTATTAATATAGGTTAAAGCGCCACTATGTAACTTGTTTTTAATGACTAAAATGTAATTTTGTCCAATCTGTATGGTCGAGTATGTTAATACAATATAACTTACATAATCTGTATGTTAGAGTATGTTAATATACAATATAGCTTATACAATCTGTGTGGTAGAGTATGTTAATACAATATAACTTATATACTCTGTATGGTAGAGTATGTTAATATACAATATAGCTTATACAATCTGTGTGGTAGAGTATGTTAATACAATATAACTTATACAATCTGTATGGTAGAGTATGTTAATACAATATAACTTATACAATTGGCGTGGTTGTATTTTGTCTCCCTGCTCTTCTATTGAAACATTTAGATCGTGTCAAAGGTCATGTCTCACCTAGACACAGGATCTGACACGAATTTTGACCTGATAATCAAGATTCAATTTATCCCATGAGCAAGCAGGTGCAGGCTCTATTAGCTCAATGGTAAAAATAATTCTGCACTTGCGCAGGAAACCGGGTTCAAATCCGGGGTAGAAGAGGAAAGTTACATAGTGCAGCTTTAAGTGAAATTGTGAACGCAGTACTTTTACTCTGAGTATTTCTACATTGCGGTAGCCTAAGTTCATCATCCGGCTGTGTCGTTTTGGATTATCATTTTAGTTAGTACAATGGTGAGAGAGAGAGAGAGGCTTGCGTGGAATGGGTGACATGCACAGTAACACGTGTTGCGTGGCATTCATTCATTCCCTGGTGGTCATTGTGATTAGGGGGGTCAGGGCAGCCATCGGGGGTCTCCCCCCCTTATAGTCTATTTTTATAAGTCCCCGGGTCTCTGAGTTCCTGTCTGGGGTTGACCCTGTGTCTCTCTCAGTCCATCTGTCACTGCCTTCCGTCCCTGAACCATCCCACACCATTCACTTATATCCACCACTACCAGTGGTGGAAAGTAACTAAGTACATTTACTTAAGTACTTTTGGGGTAATTTTACTGTA
Organism: Gymnoscopelus microlampas; assembly: GCF_963454915.1. Classification (NCBI taxonomy): domain Eukaryota; kingdom Metazoa; phylum Chordata; class Actinopteri; order Myctophiformes; family Myctophidae; genus Gymnoscopelus; species Gymnoscopelus microlampas. The sequence goes on along the minus strand of NC_139956.1, from coordinate 36,813,643 downwards.
CTTGAGTATTTCCAATTTCCAATACTTTTACTTCTACTGCACTACATTTATTTGAAAACTTTAGTTACTAGTTACTTTGTAGATTTTGATTATTATTACAAAACATACATTAACCACTTCAGCCCTATATACATTGCGGCCATTTGAAAATAGCCGATCTACAAGCTCACAATGCGTCGCATCGCGACGCATTGTGAGCTTGTAGATCGGCTATTTTCAAAAGATGTTTATACATTTGAAACCTTGAAATGGGACCCTCTGCATAATGACTACTTTTACTTTTGGTACTTTAATATATTTTGATACCAAGACTTTTGTACTTTTACTCAAGTCAATTTTGAATTTCGGACTATCACTTGTCACAGAGTATTTCACTATTGATACTTTTACTTAAGCAAAGAAAATTAGTACTTTTTCACCAATGTCCACCACACTGCAACCTGCAATGTCCACTCATTCTCTATACACTTGAGATGAATACATTAACCACATAAAAGGGGAGTTTCGTTTTGAAACACTTCTGGGTTCATTGTAAGGTCTATTCTGGCTTTTATGTGCACCCCAGACACTATTTGAGTAGCTTGATTCAATATTTACATATTTGATATTCATTTGATCAGACAATATAAAGCCCATTCAACTTCAAACTCTTTGAAAACACACGTCCCTGCTTCTGGTGACTGATATTGTCCTTCTATTGAATTGTTAGACTCTTTTCCATTGCCAAATTATAACATGGGTACTGTTTTTTTTTTTGTTTTTTTTTGCATTATTTGATTATCCAGTATTTGAAATGATATGTCTTGAAGCAACAGCGTTGGACATTGAAAATCAATCTACAAGCTGACAAAGTGTCACATCATTATTGTGAACTTGTAGATCGGCTATTTTTGCACTTTTTGAAATGTTTTGCAAATGTCACCTATAATGACATGCCTTACAAAAGGGTAATCAGGTTGAAAGTGGTGAAACAAATTGCAGCTCTTGGATGCCAGTGATGCGTTAGATATACAGTAAGCTACATTGTCTCATGTCGTCTTTTACACTTAAGTGATCTGTTTGAAGGCTGAAGCTTAGAGAGGAGAGGGTCAGATAGCTCTGATAGGATTAGATGATCACTCTGCATTCATCGTTGACCAAGCGTATCCGACCGAGGGCAGGCAGGCATATGAGCCCTCGTTAGCTCTCATTACTGGAAATCAAACGCAGTCACATGAACTTCTGTGGCTTATCGTTGCTCGATTCTAGTTCGGCCAAGTCCGAATTTGAGCAACATCTGAGATGCCTAACCTCGCGTCACCAGGCTTTCCACCACGGAGGAAAGCCTGGTTTTCATTCTAAAACTGAGCCGGTTTTGAAAAAAGGGGGGCAAATATTTGAGTTCCGTTGGTGGGTTCCAGATTGGCGTTGCATTGTTTTTGTTCCCCACATTATGTGAAATTGCGAATCAATTAGTTTAGTCTCGCTAGTCGCGCTACGAGTTAGAATAAAAGATGGACATACCAAACTATTATAATAATTTATAATTTACCAAACTAAACACATTTTAAATCAGGGGAATCATTTTGGACGTGCACAATGCTCTTGGGTTCTGCCGTGGGTTATATCTGCTCTAGACCGGATCAGAAAACCGAAAAAGGAGTTTATCCCGCAGGCTTGAGATGCCATGTGCCGCTGTGGGAAACTGCCCCACTGAGCGAAAAGGTAAGTCATCCTGCTAGGATTTCCTGACAGTGGAGGGAGGAAGTTGTTAATAGGCTGCATAGCACGTGCTGCTGGCTGCCATCCTCGCCAATGACCAGACATTTTCAGAACTGTTTTCCGCTCTGTGTCTTTTGTCATTTTCGTAAGTTATTTTTGGGGGCAATTATTTGATAGTGGAAGAGAGAGAGAGAGAGAGACAGGAAATTTGGAGAGAGAGAGCAGGGTAATGACATCGAGCGAAAGCGAGTCAAAAGTTGCTGATGAGGGCATTGCACCCATGTGGTATGCACCCTGGCCACTGTGTTTTTGTTACTTTGCATCCAGATAAACTTCTGTTTCCTCAGCCGAGAATTCCTGAGAAGCAGTGTTGATTTCGTCGACTAAAACTACGATGAAAAATGTTCGTAGACTACCTTTTGTCACTGACGAAAAAAAAAAAAAAAAAAAAACGAAATAAAAACTAAGCTATGATGACTAAAACTAAGACTAAATATAATGACAAGTTCGTCAACAAATAAAAACTAGACTAATATGTTAGTGAGAAGAAGTGGAGAAGAGATCCAGTAGTATGTTATGTTTGGTTGCGCTCGGGTGTTGCGCTCTGAAAATAGCAGACCTACAAGCTCACAACGCGTCGCGCTGCGACGCGTTGTGAGTTTGTAGATCGGCTATTTTCAGCATGCAACCAAGTGTAAAATCAGGCATTACGACGCCATCAAGGCACCGCCAAAATACATTTTAGTCGACTAAATCAACCGTAGATTTAGTCGACTATAATCTTATGATATTTAGTCGACTAAAACTAGACAAAAACTAGAACATTTCAGATGACTAAAATATGACTAAAACTAAATGGAATTGTATTCAAAAGACTATGACTAACACAAAATCTAAATTTGCTGTCAAAATCAACACGGCTGAGAAGTAACAGTTCTGGACAGTTCAAGGTTTCCACTTGACTGCGACGTTCGCACAAAAGGCACATTATCTACTGTCTCTCTCTCTCTCTCTCTCTCTCTCTCTCTCTCTCTCTCTCTCTCTCTCTCTCTCTCTCTGTCAGACAAATGTGCAGTTATTTAAATAAACATTAGTTTCAAGTGAGACATGGGGGCCCAGAATCCAAGCGGTTCTCCTGATCAAAGAGACCAGCACAATGTTTGGTGAAAACAAAAGATGTCCCTCTGCTAATGAGCATGAATATTCATTATGCTCATTAGCATGCTCCTCACTGACCCACATGCTTTCAGCGTGATGTCACGATGACATCACACTGTGTCCAGTCAAATGAACATTCTCATTTGACTGTGAGAGCAGTGTGGATGTGACTCGTCCACGTTATCTGTTATCTTTGGCGCGTCGTGCGATGAAGCATAAATTAGGCTTTAGAGTGCCAGACATATATTATTGGTTTGTCTGCTTGCTTGTTCCGTGATGTCATATGACAAAACATATTTTTCCTATTGTTAAGAATATGTAATTTTTGGGGCGGTGTAGCCGCCCCCTATAAGTGAGTTTTGGACACAGACCAAAAGATTTGTATACCCCCTAACCCTTCCATTGTTAATGCAAATCGATACTTTTGCAAAGTCAGCCAATCACATTACAGCTAGTGTCATCACCACTAACTGTAATGTGATTGGCTGACTTTGCAAATTCAGGACTGTGATTGGCTAGCGAAACACATGACACATGTGCAGCCCTATGAATAGCAGTATGGACTTTAAAAAAAGTAATTTATCCTTTTTTTAAAGTGAGTCATGTTGTGATGACCACACACCGCCCACTTCACACTGGGTGTGATTTTTGTCATACAACACAGTCAATAAAGTATAATTTTGTATGCTTTGACTGACCAATGACAACAGTGATGTTGTCTGTTAAGTAGTTATTTTATTGTCTTTATCACAATCTCTTATGTTCTCCATCCGTTGATCCCTCTCTCTCTCCCTCTTTCTCTCCCCCCGCTCGCCCTCTCTCGCCCCCTCTCTCTCTCTGTGTGTCCCAGAGAGCAGTGGTCACTGGAGGATGTAGGGGTGACATCACTGGTTCTCACGCCCCCCCCCCCACCACACTTCCTCTCCTCCTCCTCCTCCTCTCTTCCTCTCCCATCTCCTCGTCTGTCCCCAGGCGGGTGGTATACATCAGTGTTGGACTTCCTGTCATGCTTCCTGTGCATGTAGACACGCCGCGACATCCCACGTCCTCCTAACGCACACAGCTGTCCAGATGTGGACAGTGACATGCCGTGGTGGGAAAGTAACTAAGTACATTTACTTAAGTACTGTTACTTAAGTACAATTTTGAGCACTACTTTTACTTTACTGGAGTATTTCCAATTTTCCGTACTTCTACTCCACTACATCTCAGAGGGAAATATTATACTCCACTACAATTATTTGAAAACTTTAGTTACTAGTTACTTTGTAGATTTTGATTATATTTTGGCCATTTGAAAATAGCCGATCTACAAGCTCACAATGCGTCGCAATGCGACGCATTGCGACGCATTGTGAGCTTGTAGATTTGCCATTTTCAAAAGATTTTTATACATTTGAAAACTTGAGTGAAATGGAACATTCTGCATAATGAGTTCTTTCTATTTTTGGTACTTTAAGTACATTTTGATACCAATACTTTTGTACTTTTACTCAAGTAAATGTTGAATTCCGGACTTTTACTTGTATTTCTACATTGCAGTATTGATACTTTTACTTAAGTAAAACATGTGAGTACTTTTTCCACCACTGGTAACATGCACATCTGTCCACATGTGGACAGTAACATGCACATCTGTGCACATGTGGACAGTAACATGCACATCTGTGCACATGTGGACAGTAACATGCACAGTAAAATCCTCAGGGTTCATTTGACTCTATTGGAACTGACTGGAACCCATAAGGGAACTTATTACGGGTATTTCCAGAAACTCCCTGGAACTTATTTTAATGAATAGAAGGTTTTATTTGTCACTAACTTATCGTCTCTGTCGGGTGGAAACCTCATATATCCAAAACTGTTACTTTTCAGGATTCAAATTCAAATACATCAAAGATATCAGATCTGCAAGCTCGAAACGCGTCACGAAACAACGCTTTTGATGCTTTAGTGACGCTGCAGTAAGTAGGGTGTTAAATTTACAAAAAAAACCACTAAAGGTTAATATGGAGATGAAAGGTTTCTGCCCAACAGATATAGGCCATCATAACAGTCAGCCAGGGTTCGAATCCCGGGTTGGATACAAAAGTTACGGTTTGCAGCTTTCAACCTCTTTTAAACTCGCTCATCACATCATCAAAAGTTCTCTACTCTGCCTGACACCATCCATTTAAAGATGTGTAACACTGGTTTCTTTCAAAATTGTCCGGAAAAAATATATATTGTTGCTGTCTGGCAGAAACCAGCTAACTCCATTTTGACACTTTGGCATTATTTTGTCCATAAATCAGTGCACACACCCTTTACGTCTGTGTGTTGGTAAAAAAAAATATTGAACCAATGAAAAGTATTAAAAAGTGCTTTTGACCAAACCAGCTAACTCCAATGGATCCTCAAACGTTCTGCTAAACCAGCTAAAAGGGGGGTGGAGTTAGCTGGTTTTGCTGACTCCAGGCTCCAAACCCTTTTGACCTCCAACCTCATTGTGAGCTTGGAGGTCCATTCACCTGTTCTTATCAATGATGAACAAAACCTACTAACTCCACTTCCTGATTTGTTTTTGTCATATCCTGAAAAATTAACATTTTGAATTTGAATGAACATGTATTGTGTACATTTGGTATGCTATGTTGATAAAATTGAACATAGCAGGACTTTTTTTGTGTTATTATCCTTGACCTTTTAGCCTTAATGTCTGACTTTACCACGTG
>NC_139956.1:36793070-36800570 GCF_963454915.1 Gymnoscopelus microlampas | reverse complement strand
TACACTTTCATTAGGTTTCGAGAGCCTGTAAGGCTTCGAAAGCTATTACATCTCTACACTTTCATTATTATTATTCTTCCGCCGGTTTTGCCAGTTCTGGCCTAACCGCGTGGTCACTTTTTATGAAATTCGGCAATATGGTAGAGGGCTATGCCAAACGGCGAAAACCCGAAACTCACAAACATTGGCCAAAGGGTGGCGCTGTAGCACTCAATTGAAATATGCCAACTTTGAACAGGTACAACTCATGCCCTGTTTGACCCACAGCCATGAAACTTCGATGCACACATGCGTCTCCTCATGCCTAACAACTTTCACACTCTGACTTTTGACCTCTGACCTTTAGATCTCCCACCATTTCGAATTCTATGAAAAGCAGTAAAAAGCAGTAAAAAAATCACTTCTCCTGGGATTTATGAGCAATCTGTACGAAACTGTATACACATGAACTTTGGACCAATGCCGACAAACGTAACTTAGCGGATTTTCCATAAGTGAAAACGTTAAGCTTTTATAAGCCAATGAAAATTGCAGCTTTTTTTAAATTATTCATCTGCCCCTAACACATACATGCAGACTCACATTTGTTTGACACTTTGCAATATTGTAGAGGGTCCTTCCAAGTATCACTGAAACCAATCTTACTCCAATTGGTCAAAGGGGGGCGCTATAGCAATTTTTTGAAAATGCAAACTTTAAACAGGCAAAAGTCATGCCTCGTTTGGCCGACAGCCGTTAAACCTGCTTACACATGTGCCTTGACTCATGAGGAACACATGTATCACTTTGACCAGTAAGCTCTGCCCTTAGATTGTCTGCAATTTTGAGCAGTTTGAAAAACATTTAAATCCAGGATTTCTGAGCAATGTGCATGAAACTGTGTCAAATACATGTTTGAGGCCCTTTTTCACAGGTTCAGGTGTGTTGGTTCAATTGCTTGATCGCTTAATCATCTGCCTTGAAACCATAGGGTAGCCGGTTCGAATCCCACCTCAGGTAGATTTCATTATAATTGCATTGCACACAACATGACTATATCAATGAATACATGTGCAATTGTTAAAGATGACGAGAAATGCATACTTGAAAGTAGTTATTTTCAATGTATGACGTACTTCATTCGCGCTTTTGTTTTGTTTTGTTGGATTCTCCCTTTTCACTGTCTAAGGCTGTGTATTGGATAGCTCCACCAGTAGAGTGTGAGTCTCATGTGCCGAAGGTCCCTGGTTCGAATCCCACTTATTACAGTTCACATTTAAATTGAATTGTACAAAACATGACCCTGTTAATTCAGACAAGTGCAATGTTTAGACAATAACACGAAATGCTTTTGAGAGTAGTTTTTTTTTATGTATGACATACTTTCTTGTGAAAATAGCCGATCTACAATCTCACACCTTTTTAGATAGCAACGCGTTGTGAGCTTGTAGATCGACTATTTTCCACTAGTTTCCATTCCGAAATATATTGAGCAGTTTGAAAAACATTTAAACCAAGGATTTCTGAGCAATTTGCGTGAAAGTGTGTCATGTGTGTGAACTCCCTTTTCACTAGTACAGGTCTGTTGGCCCAATGGCTTAATCATCTGCCTTGAAACCACAGGGTTCCTGGTTCGAATCCCACGTCATGTAGAATTCATTATAATTGCATTGCACACAACATGACTGTATCAATGAATGCATGTGCAATTGTTAACCAGTAAACTCCGCCCTTAGATTGTCTGCAATTTTGAGCAGTTTGAAAAACATTTAAATCCAGTATTTCTGAGCAATTTGCATGAAACTGTGTCAAATACATGTTTGAGGCCTTTTTCACAGGTTCAGGTGTGTTGGTTCAATAGCTTGATCGCTTAATCATCTGCCTTGAAACCATAGGGTAGCCGGTTCAAATCCCTGTCCCCAACAACGCGTTCAGGTGATCATCATTTGGAATTCCCCCTATTCCCATGGATTGGATCCACCCTCTCACCTGCTCTCACTCATCACCAATCACACCTGCCACATGCACAGTACAATTTTTAGGTACTTTTACTTTACTACTCTACTCTACTACAATTACAGCAGATGACAGCTTTAGTTACTTGTTACTTTGCAGATGTAATTATTAATACAACACCTACAGTAACCACATACAGCCGATCTACAATGTGACGCGTTATGAGCTTGTATGTATATAATAAGCAACCCATGCTGTATGATAACTTACCACATATGAAATCAATTCTGTCTATCCAATGGCTCAGTCTGTACTGTGGCCATAGCTGAGTGGTTAGTGAGCCCACCTAGGGAGCCAGAGGCCCTGGTTGCCCCAGGTACGATTCCAGGCCAGGCCAGCAAATGTGTCGATGAAATGAAATTTGTCCCTGAGCAAGACTCTTAACCCCTAATTGCTCACAGGCCCTCATTGGAAACAAGACCGCAAGGACTTTCATGAACAGACCTGGAATTATCCTTATCCTTTACACTGTCTACCCACAAGTCTATAGGTCCCTGGTTCAAACCCCAATTTAACCGGTCCAAATATAATTTACTGAACAAAAATCATGACTTTGTTAATTAATGCATGTTCACTTCTTCTCTCTCGCTCTCTCTCTTACTGCCTCTCTTTCTCACTGCCTCTCTCTCTCTCTCTCTCTCTCTCTCTCTCTCTCTCTCTCTCTCTCTCTCTCTCTCTCTCTCTCTCTCTCTCTCTCTCTCTCTCTCTCTCTCTCTCACTCTCTCTCTCTCTCTCTCTCTCTCTCTCTCTCTCTCTCTCTGCCACTCTGTCACTGTCTGTCTGTCTGCCAGTCTGCCACTCTGTCACTGTCTGTCTGTCTGCCAGTCTGCCACTCTGTCACTGTCTGTCTGTCTGTCTGCCAGTCTGCCAGTCTGCCACTCTGTCACTCTGTCACTCTGTCACAGTCTGTCTGTCTGCCAGTCTGCCACTCTGTCACTGTCTGTCTGTCTGCCAGTCTGCCAGTCTGCCACTCTGTCACTGTCTGTCTGTCTGCCAGTCTGCCACTCTGTCACAGTCTGTCTGTCTGTCTGCCAGTCTGCCACTCTGTCACTGTCTGTCTGTCTGCCAGTCTGCCAGTCTGCCACAGTCTGTCTGTCTGCCAGTCTGCCAGTCTGCCACTCTGTCACTGTCTGTCTGTCTGCCACTCTGCCACTCTGTCACAGTCTGTCTGTCTGTTTGTCTGTCTGCCACTCTGTCACAGTCTGCCAGTCTGCCAGTCTGTCACAGTCTGCCAGTCTGCCACTCTGTCACTGTCTGTCTGTCTGTCTGTCTGCCAGTCTGCCAGTCTGCCACAGTCTGTCTGTCTGCCAGTCTGCCAGTCTGCCACAGTCTGTCACAGTCTGCCAGTCTGCCAGTCTGCCACTCTGTCACAGTCTGCCAGTCTGCCACTCTGTCAAAGTCTGCCAGTCTGCCACTCTGTCACAGTCTGCCAGTCTGCCATTATTCTCGAAACCGCTCATTGCTGCTTGCAGCTATATTTATTATTATTCTTCCGCCGGTTTTGCCAGTTCTGGCCTAACCGCGTGGTCACTTTTTATGAAATTCGGCAATATGGTAGAGGGCTATGCCAAACGGCGAAAACCCGAAACTCACAAACATTGGCCAAAGGTGGCGCTGTAGCACTCAATTGAAATATGCCAACTTTGAACAGGTACAACTCATGCCCTGTTTGACCCACAGCCATGAAACTTCGATGCACACATGCGTCTCCTCATGCCTAACAACTTTCACACTCTGACTTTTGACCTCTGACCTTTAGATCTCCCACCATTTCGAATTCTATGAAAAGCAGTAAAAAGCAGTAAAAAAATCACTTCTCCTGGGATTTATGAGCAATCTGTACGAAACTGTATACACATGAACTTTGGACCAATGCCGACAAACGTAACTTAGCGGATTTTCCATAAGTGAAAACGTTAAGCTTTTATAAGCCAATGAAAATTGCAGCTTTTTTTAAATTATTCATCTGCCCCTAACACATACATGCAGACTCACATTTGTTTGACACTTTGCAATATTGTAGAGGGTCCTTCCAAGTATCACTGAAACCAATCTTACTCCAATTGGTCAAAGGGGGGCGCTATAGCAATTTTTTGAAAATGCAAACTTTAAACAGGCAAAAGTCATGCCTCGTTTGGCCGACAGCCGTTAAACCTGCTTACACATGTGCCTTGACTCATGAGGAACACATGTATCACTTTGACCAGTAAGCTCTGCCCTTAGATTGTCTGCAATTTTGAGCAGTTTGAAAAACATTTAAATCCAGGATTTCTGAGCAATGTGCATGAAACTGTGTCAAATACATGTTTGAGGCCCTTTTTCACAGGTTCAGGTGTGTTGGTTCAATAGCTTGATCGCTTAATCATCTGCCTTGAAACCATTGAAACCATAGGGTAGCCGGTTCGAATCCACCTCAAGTAGACTTAATTATAATTGCATTGCACACAACATGACTATACCAATGAATACATGTGCAATTGTTAAAGATGACGAGAAATGCATACTTGAAAGTAGTTCTTTTCAATGTATGACGTACTTCATTCGCGCTTTTGTTTTGTTTTGTTGGATTCTCCCTTTTCACTGTCTAAGGCTGTGTATTGGATAGCTCCACCAGTAGAGTGTGAGTCTCATGTGCCGAAGGTCCCCTGGTTCGAATCCCACTTATTACAGTTCACATTTAAATTGAATTGTACAAAACATGACCCTGTTAATTCAGACAAGTGCAATGTTTAGACAATAACACGAAATGCTTTTGAGAGTAGTTTTTTTTTATGTATGACATACTTTCTTGTGAAAATAGCCGATCTACAATCTCACACCTTTTTAGATAGCAACGCGTTGTGAGCTTGTAGATCGACTATTTTCCACTAGTTTCCATTCCGAAATATATTGAGCAGTTTGAAAAACATTTAAACCAAGGATTTCTGAGCAATTTGCGTGAAAGTGTGTCATGTGTGTGAACTCCCTTTTCACTAGTACAGGTCTGTTGGCCCAATGGCTTAATCATCTGCCTTGAAACCACAGGGTTCCTGGTTCGAATCCCACGTCATGTAGAATTCATTATAATTGCATTGCACACAACATGACTGTATCAATGAATGCATGTGCAATTGTTAACCAGTAAACTCCGCCCTTAGATTGTCTGCAATTTTGAGCAGTTTGAAAAACATTTAAATCCAGTATTTCTGAGCAATTTGCGTGAAAGTGTGTCATGTGTGTGAACTCCCTTTTCATCAGTTCGGGTCTGTTGGCCCAATGGCTTAATCATCTGCCTTGATACCAGAGCGTCGCCGGTTCAAATCTCACCTCATGCAGACCTCAACTCAATTGCATTACACACAACATGACTGTATCAATGAATAAACATGCAATTGTTAAATGAAACGCTTATTGAGAGTACTTGTTTTCAATGTATGATGTACTTCATTCCCTCTTTTGTTTTGTTTTGTTTTGTTGGATTCTCCCTTCTCACTGACCAAGGCTGTGGATTGAATAGCTTGATCAATACAGTGTTAGTCTCATGTGCCAAAGGTCCACGGCTCAAACCCCACTTGTCACAGTTTACATTTAAATTGCATTATGCAAAACATGACCCTGTTAATTCAGACATGTGCACTTTGCTCTCTCTCTCTCTCTCTCTCTCTCTCTCTCTCTCTCTCTCTCTCTCTCTCTTTCTCTCTCTCTCTCTCTCTCTCTCTCTCTCTCTCTCACTCTGTCACAGTCTGCCACTCTGTCACTGTCTGTCTGTCTGTCTGCCAGTCTGCCAGTCTGCCACAGTCTGTCTGTCTGCCAGTCTGCCACAGTCTGTCACAGTCTGCCAGTCTGCCAGTCTGCCACTCTGTCACAGTCTGCCAGTCTGCCACTCTGTCAAAGTCTGCCAGTCTGCCAGTCTGCCAGTCTGCCAGTCTGCCACTCTGTCAAAGTCTGCCAGTCTGCCAGTCTGCCACTCTTGTCACAGTCTGCCAGTCTGCCATTATTCTCGAAACCGCTAATTGCTGCTTGCAGCTATATTGTTCTGATTGTAATTGTTCCACTTTTGCTTTGGCAATGTAAAACATATGTTTTCTCATGCCAATAAAGCTCATTTGAATATATATATATATATAGAGAGAGAAAGATAGATGGGAGGGAGAGAGAGAGAGAGAAGATGAGAGTGAAGAACAATCCACACATCAATTATGTTATGTGATACTCTTCTCAGAAGCAATTATCCTCTTTGTTTTGAGTGAGAAAGATAAGAGGGAGTGTGTGTGTGTGTGTGTGTGTGTGTGTGTGTGTGTGTGTGTGTGTGTGTGTGTGTGTGTGTGTGTGTGTGTGTGTGTGTGTGTGTGTGTGTGTGTGTGTGTGTGTGTGTGTGTGTGTGTGTGTGTGTGTGTGTGTGTGTGTGTGTGTGTGTGTGTGTGTGTGTGCGCGCGCGCAGTGGTGGAAAAAGTACAATGTGTTACTTAAGTAAAAGTATCAATAAAGTAAAAGTCCGGAATTCAAAATTTACTTGAGTAAAAGTACAAATGTATTGGTATCAAAATGTACTTAAAGTACCAAAAGTAAAAGTACTAACATGTTTGAAAATAGCCGATCTACAAGGTCAGAACGCACCGCGACGCGTTGTGAGCTTGTAGATCTGCTATTTTCAAATAGGTATAAAATAGGGCTAAAGTGGTTCATGTATGTTTTATAATGTAATAATTTATATCTGCAAAGTAACCAGTAACCAACGTTTTCAAATAATTGTAGTGGAGTAAAAGTAAACTTGAGTAAATGTACTTAGTTACTTTACACCTGTGTGTCTGTGTGTGTGTGTGTGTGTGTGTGTGTGTGTGTGTGTGTGTGTGTGTGTGTGTGTGTGTGTGTGTGTGTGTGTGTGTGTGTGTGTGTGTGTGTGTTGGTGGTCTGAAGAGAGAGAAAGTGAAAGTGAGTAGGGGGATTGAGACACATTCTCATCTCCACACACACATAATCAAGCCCAACACAGTGTGTGGTTGCAAATCAATACCGGAGCGATTTCATAGACCCCGGTAAATGAAAAGGAACCGCCTCTTCAGATGGACTTACTGTAGTAACTTAGCAACAAGAGGAGAGATGTGTGATATTTGTGGAATAGCAGCGACCAAAAAAAAAACGCTCCACTTATGCAGTTAGAATAATCATGGCTGAACAATGAGTTTAACCCATTAAAGCCAGGAACGCATCGGTGTCATTTTGAGATTTCTTTTAGGCTATTTTTTGAAAATTTGTGCAAACATTTTTAACTCAAATCTTTGCTTCTCGGGGGATTCTACAAATGTCTTCTAAATCCTAATTTTTTTTTGAAAAAAATAATGTTGCTATAATCAGTGTTTCTCAAACTTCTTCCATGTCAAGGACCACCCAAATCAAAATATTTTGTTCCAGGGACCCCCAGAAGTTGTAACAGAGTAAAAAATGTTTGCGTTTAAAACACATATATTCAAATATTTGCACAAATATTCAAGATTTTTCAAAAAATAGCAGATGGTGCTGCGCTAC